>NC_057806.1:319468225-319470466 GCF_018294505.1 Triticum aestivum | reverse complement strand
CCGGCGACCCCTCCCTCACCAACCGGCGTGCCCCCTCGCCAAGTCCGACTCCGGCCACCGACGAACTCCACAAGCTCCAAGTCCGGTCAACCTCGAAATCCATGTCCGTGAACAGTGATTCCAGATCTGGATCTGGAGATATTTTCGGTTGACTTTTTCGTCCCTAACCCTAATTTTTTATGCCTACTTTGACAGGCCGTATCTCCGCATCCGTAGCTCCGATTTGGGCATATAGTATATCAAAATGTTCGTCTCAACGAGTACATCATTTCATTCCATTGCATCATTTTCATTTGAGTGCATCTTGATGTCCGAAATGCTGTTAGAAGGAGGCTTCGTGAGTTAATTGTCAGATCTGCTAGTTCATCTTAGACTTTTGTCATTTTTGCCATGATTATTGTGTGCATGCTATGCCTGTGAGTCCTTCATATGTTTTGTTAAGGATTTTGTTATCTTTCCAGAGGTGCAGCCCATGCATTTTTAGGATGTGTGTGGTGACTTGTGCAAGCTTGCAAAGTGAGGCCCCGGTAAATCTGTTTTCAGGGACTTAGTAGTTTTCCCTAAGTCTGGGATTATTTAGTTCATGATGCCATATTTTCAGTTTGTTTCCTAGTGATCCGTGCCTCTTTTGAGGATGATCAGTAAAGGAGTTTTGTTAATCTTGTTATGCTCTATCCACCCATATCTTTTTTTGCAATTATGGAGCACCCTAGCTTGAGTCAATCGAGCTCTACTTTTGCTTCGTGGTGAATCGGCAGATCGTCAACTTGTTTGCGATTTTGCGATGTTATTGTAGTTGATCCGTGCATGCTATGCAATTGTTCTTGCCATGTATAGCTTTTATTTTGTGCCTTCTTTATGGGTGTATGCTTGTCTTGCCATGACTTGCACCGTAGTGAGTGCATCGAGCTTGTAAACATGCCTTCGTGAGTTATATTTCAGCATGTCCCAGTTTTCACTAAGTCTGAAAACTGATTGTGTTTTAGCTATGTTCGTGGGCTTATTAGTATATTTTGTGAACCCTTTTGGCCCCAGGTCACTTTGGGTCTTTTGTTAAGCTTGTTGAGTAGCTCCATGCCATGTTCTTACTTGTCTTAATCAGGTCTGTATCATGTTGTTTTGCTGCTCCGAAGAGGGCTTCGTGATCTGAAATTTCAGGCAAGTGTTAATTTCATTAAGTCTGGAATCTGTTTTGCATTTGCGTTTTGCCATGCTTGTTTGAACCTCATAATGGATGAATTGGCCGTGGCTCAGTGCTAGTCTTTTGTTAAGCATCTTGTGTGCATCCCTGCCATGTATTTCGTTGTCATGTTTGGGTGCTGTAGCATGTTCATTTCGTTGCATTTAGATGCCTACTTGCTGTAAATCTCAGACCGGTGTCATTCTTAAAACGCTTGCCATTTCCAAACCGTAACTCCGATTCCGGCGTTCTTTATATCATTTTCAAGCGATTTCATCTCATATTTCCAGTGGAACCCTTGGAATTCCAAGTTGAGGCCAGATTCATGCATTTCCTGTCATATCTTGCATTTTGCCTCCCACATCGCATCCCGCATAGCATATCATCATTTCATCATATTGCTTGGTCTTGCACGTGGTTGATTGTATCCTTGTTGCTTGTTTGTCTTGTTTGGGTAGAGCCGGGAGACGAGTTCGCTAACGAGGATCCCGTTGAGTTTGCTCTTGAGGATCCAGTCAACTCTGACAACTGTGCAGGCAAGATGATCATACCCTCGAAATCACTACTATCTTTGCTATGCTAGTTTGCTCGCTCTTTGCTATGCCAATTCTACGATGCCTACCATTTGCTTGCGAGCCTCCCAATTGCCATGTCAATCCTCTAACCCACCATGTCCTAGCAAACCGTTGTTTGGCTATGTTACCGCTTTGCTCAGCCCCTCTTATAGCATTGCTAGTTGCAGGTGAAGTTTGGAGGCCGTTCCTTGTTGGAACATCTTTTATTTACTTGTTGGGATATTATTATATTGTCATGTTATCTTAATGCATCTATATACTTGGTAAAGGGTGGAAGGCTCGGCCTCTCGCCTAGTGTTTTGTTCCACTCTTGCCGCCCTAGTTTCCGTCATATCGGTGTTATGTTCCCGGTTTTTGCGTTCCTTACGCGGTTGGGTTATAATGGGAACCCCTTGATATTTCGCCTTGATTAAAGCTTTTCCAGCAATGCGCAACATTGGTTTTACCATTCGCCACCTAGCCCCTTTTCTTTCCCTGCAGACTCGA
>NC_057806.1:319460727-319467764 GCF_018294505.1 Triticum aestivum | reverse complement strand
AACTCTGGGCTGGCTTACCCGACGTCTGGCTCATCTGAGTGTGCCCTGAGAAAGAGATATGTGCAGCTCCTATCGGGATTTGTCGGCACATTCGGGCGGTGTTGCTGGTCTTGTTTTAACCTGTCGAAGTGTCTTGAGTTACCGAGATACCGAGTCTGATCGGAACGTCTTGGGAGGAGGTCTATTCCTTCGTTGACCGTGAGAGCTTGTCATGGGCTAAGTTGGGACTCCCCTGCAGGGATTGAACTTTCGAAAGTCGTGCCCGCGGTTATGGGCAGATGGGAATTTGTTAATGTCCGGTTGTAGATAACTTAAACTTAAACTTAATTAAAATGAATCAACTGAGTGTGTTACCGTGATGGCCTCTTCTCGGCGGAGTATGGGAAGTGGACACGGTGTTGGAGTAATGTTTGCGCAGGTCGCTCTCTAGTTTCTCGCTCGCGCTTTGCCTCCTCTTCTCGCTCTCTTTTGCGAATAAGATAGCCACCATATATGCTAGTCGCTTGCTGCAGCTCCACATATATATTTGCCTTACCCTTCCTATAAGCTTAAATAGTCTTGATCGCGAGGGTGCGAGATTGCTGAGTCCCTGTGGCTCACAGATACTATAACTCCAGATGCAGGTCCAGGTGATTCCGCTCCAGGTGACGAGTACGAGCTCAAGTGGGAGTTCGACGAAGACTCTCAGCATTACTACGTGTCTTTTCCTGATGATCAGTAGTGGTGCCTAGTTGGGGCTTGATTCGGGGCCTTGTCGCATGTTGGGTTTTCTTCTATTTTGGCGCCGTAGGCGGGCCATGAGTGTTCGCATGATGGATGTTATTTATGTACTTTGATGTGACGTGGCGAGTGTAAGCCAACTATGTTATCTCCCCCTTTTATTCTATATATTGCATGGGATGTTTGTGATGATTGCCTAGCTTGCGACATTGCTTTCAATGCGGTTATGTCTCTAAGTCGTGCCTCGACACGTGGGAGCTATAGCCGCATCGAGGGCGTTACAAGTTGGTAATTAGAGCCTTCCCCGACCTTAGGAGCCCCATTGCTTGATCGTTTTTAGCAGCCGAGGTGTGTCTAGAAAAAATGTTTTGAGTCATTTAGGAATTATATATCAGAGAGCTTAGGAATTCTTTTTACTTCCCAGTCTCCTCATCGCTCTGGTAAGGCATCCTGACGTAGAGTTTTGACTCTCTTCTCAAATTTCACTAAAAAAAATTTAGGATCATGCGAGTATCTTGGAATCGTTCCGATGGCTTATGATGAGAATATTGTCTTGGTGCCTCCTGTCAGGTGTTTAGTGGAAGTGTCCCGGGGAGTTGAGCTCTGAGGTGTTGTCATCATAATTTTATCGTTGCAATTCTGGAATACTTGAGATATGTTCGCCGACATCGAAAATCTCTTTTATGTAGTTCGTTGGTGAGATAACCTCGACGCCACCCAGTACTGGGGCGGGAGTTCGGGAGTATCGCCATAACTTGTATAACGGATGCTTTTCGAAGGTTGAGGTAGATGGTTTCCGAAGTTTTCTTGGTTATGTGTTGAAGGATGGATACAGCGGGATGCAGGATTTGCTAGTTTGGGTGAGATATTATGCTTCCCCTGTATCCCCGACACCTGATTGCATAACCGGAAAGGTTCGGGAGTTTCATAGGTGGGAATTCTAGTAGCTCTAGTTCTTCTTCCACGGATATTGGTTTGAGATTGGGATTTCTTACCGATTATTCGTTCTTGATCCGTACCTTGTTGATTTATTTCTCTACCTTAATTCTACGTGGCTTCTCAATTTATGGATATGTGACCATTTGAAGAGGAATGCATTCGTTCATTTTGTTCGGATGTGAAGACTATATGTTGCAATTTTCATTCCGTTGGATTCAGCTTCAATGTTTATCTATCAATGTGCTAATGGTGGTCAACCTCTTCAGGATGGCTCCTCCAACGCGCACGACTCCGAATCCTGATCCGCCACCACCTCCACCTCCTCCAGAGGCGTGGCAAGCTGTGATGGCCTCAACCAATGCAAACACACAGCTGATCATGCAAATTCTTCAAGAGCGCAATCAAGGCAGTCAAGGGAATCAAGGCAGCAATCAGAGTCACTTTGCTACACTCAACCAGTTCCTTGCTAATGGGCCAAAGACTTTCAGCAATTGTGTTGAGGCAACCGATGCTGACGATTGGCTTGTGGATCTGTGTAAGCATTTTGAGTGCAGTAACGTCAGGCCTGAGGACTTTGTCAAGTTCGCTTCCTTCCAACTCAAAGATCAAGCTGCAGAATGGTTCCAGCAGTACAAGGATTCCAGAGGTGGACGTGTTATCACTTGGGATGATTTCCCTCGAGATTTCCGAGCTCATCATATTCCGCAGAGTGTGGTTGAAAACAAGCGTGAGGAACTCCGCAATCTGAAGCAAGGCTCTTTGTCTGTCTATGACTACAACAAGTTGTTCCAGAAGCTTGCCCGCTTTGCCAAGCAGGACGTGCCTGATGAGAAGAGCATGATATATCAGTTCAGAGGTGGTCTCAGAGAAGATATTCAGCTCGCGCTTGTTCTCTTCGAGCCCTTGAGATACGATGAGTTCTACAACATGGCACTGAAGCAAGAGGCTGCTCAGTTGAGGTGTGATGCTTCCAGGAAGCGAGTCAGAGATGTTACTCCTTCTTCCTCTACTCAAGTGGCCAAGCAGCAGAAGTTTTGGCTTCCTCCTCCTCCGTTCCGTCAGCCGTATCAGCAGAAGAGCAAAGGTGGCAGTGGTTCTTCCCACCCACTCAACCCTGGCTTTCAGAACAAGACTTCGTCTCAAGCTCCAAGATCGAGTGCTCCGTATCACCGTCTGCTTTCAGAGGTCACGTGCAACAAGTGCCAACAGAAGGGTCACTATGCCAACAAGTGTCTCAACCAGAGGCGTCTTCCTCCTCCTCCTCCTGTCAGATCGGCAAGTACAGTAGTGGTCAAGCATAACCCCAAGTCCGCCCAGGTCAATTTGATGAATGCAGCTCAGGCAGAGGACTCGTCAGATGTGATCATGGGTAACCTTCCTGTTAATGATATTCCTGCTAAAGTTCTTTTTGACATGGGTGCATCGCATTGTTTCATCTCGAGGCCATTTCTTTCTAAGCATGAGTTGCCTTTGCAAGATTTGACTAGACAGTTATCTGTTGTTTCTTCGGGTAAATTCATGAATGCAAGCGCTATTGCCCCAGATGTTTCTATCACATTGGGCGATTACAAGTTTCTCTCTTCTCCGGTGGTTCTTGGTAACTCGGATATTGATCTTATTCTCGAGATGGATTGGCTTTCTAAGCACAAGGCTCAGCTTGATTGTGCAGCCAGGCAGATTCAATTGACTCATTCGTCTGAGGATGTAATTGTCTTTGCCGCTCGTGATGATACTATCCGTCTGTTTTCTCTCAATGAGAAGGGTGAATTGGATGCTATCTCTCAAATTCTAGTCGTTTGCGAATATCAAGACGTCTTTCCAGAAGAGCTTCCAGGAATGCCTCCGCACCGGCCAGTTGAATTCGTTATTGATCTTGAGCCTGGCACGGAACCTGTGTGCAAGCGTCCTTACAAGCTCGGACCTGAAGAGTTGAAGGAGCTGAAGAAGCAACTCGACGAGCAAGAAAGAATGGGTCTCATCCGGCCTAGTTCTTCTCCGTGGGGTTGTGGTGTTCTTTTTGTGAAGAAGAAGGATGGAACGGACCGACTTTGTGTTGATTACCGTCCAGTGAACAAGAAGACCATCAAGAACAAATACCCACTTCCCAACATCAATGAGCTGTTCGAACAACTCAAAGGTGCCCAAGTATTCTCCAAGCTTGATCTCCGTATGGGTTATCACCAGATTCGCATTCGTGAAGAAGATATTCCCAAGACAGCATTCAGAACAAGCTTTGGTTCATATGAATACACTGTCATGTCTTTTGGCCTCGCCAACGCTCCTCCAACGTTCTCTCGCATGATGAACTTCATCTTCAATGCCTACACCAATGACTTCGTTTTGGTCTATCTCGACGACATTCTGGTTTTCTCGAAGAACAAGGAAGATCATGCCAAGCACTTGCGTTTGGTTCTTGATAAGCTCAGGGAACATCAGTTCTACGCCAAGTTCTCCAAGTGTGAATTTTGGCTCGATGAGGTTCTTTATCTTGGTCATATCATCTCTGCCAAGGGCATTGCTGTGAATCCTGAGAAGGTGTCTGCAATTGTGAATTGGGAACCTCCTCAGAATGTGAAGCAACTCCGCAGTTTTCTCGGTCTCGCAAGCTATTGCCGAAGATTCGTTGAAAACTTTTCTAAGATTGCGAAGCCTCTCTCAAATCTTCTTCAGAAGCACGTCAAGTACGTTTGGTCTCCGGAGTGTGATATTGCTTTCAACACTTTGAAAGAGAAGTTGATCACTGCTCCAGTTCTGACTCCGCCTGATGAATCCAAGCCGTACGAGGTCTTTTGTGATGCCTCTCTCCAAGGTCTTGGCACAGTATTGATGCAAGAGAAGAAAGTGGTTGCTTATACATCTCGCCAGTTGAAGCCTAATGAGAAGAACTACCCCACTCATGATCTCGAGTTGGCGGCAGTTGTGCATGCTCTTTTGACTTGGAGACATCTTCTATTGGGAAGAAAAGTGGACATTTTCACTGATCACAAGAGTCTCAAGTACATCTTCACTCAGCCTAATCTCAACCTCAGGCAAACTCGATGGGTCGAAATGATTCAAGAGTATAATCCGAGTATCGAGTATACTCCGGGCAAGGCTAATGTGATTGCTGACGCATTGAGCAGGAAGGCTTACTGCAACAGTCTGATTATCAAGCCTTATCAACCCGAGCTTTGTGAAGCTTTCCGCAAACTTAATCTGCAAGTTGTTCCTCAAGGTTTCCTCGCCAACCTTCAAGTCTCTCCTACCTTAGAAGACCAGATTCGCCAAGCCCAGCTTCTTGATGCTATGGTGAAAAAGGTGAAGATTGGGATTGCCAAGAGTCAGTCCAAGTACAAGTGCTACCGCCTTGATGACAAGGACACTCTTTTCTTCGAGGATCGTATTGTTGTGCCCAAAGGTGAACTTCGTAGAGTGATCATGAACGAGGCTCACAATTCTCTCCTCTCCATCCACCCTGGGAGCACGAAGATGTATCAGGACCTTAAGCAAGCTTATTGGTGGACTCGAATGAAGCGCGAGATCGCTCAATTCGTGAATGAATGTGATGTATGCAGAAGAGTGAAGGCAGAACACCAAAGGCCAGCTGGTCTCCTCCAACCTCTTGCCATTCCAGAATGGAAGTTTGACCACATTGAAATGGACTTTGTGACTGGGTTTCCAAAGTCCAAGCGTGGCAATGATGCTATATTCGTTGTCATCGACAAGCTCACCAAAGTGGCTCACTTTCTGCCTATCAAAGAGTCGATCACTGCAGCTCAATTGGCGGAACTCTATACCTCTCGCATTGTCTCTCTGCACGGTATTCCTCAAGTGATATCTTCAGACCGTGGCAGCATCTTTACCTCCAAGTTTTGGGATTCTTTTCAGAAGGCCATGGGCACTAACATCCGCTTCAGCACTGCTTTCCATCCTCAAACAAGCGGTCAAGTCGAGCGTGTCAACCAGATTCTTGAAGATATGCTCAGGGCTTGTGTGATCTCCTTCGGGATGAAGTGGGAGGATTGTCTTCCTTATGCTGAATTCTCCTACAACAATAGTTTTCAAGCAAGTTCGGGCAAGGCCCCATTTGAAATTTTGTATGGCAGGAAGTGTCGTACCCCTCTCAACTGGTCTGAAATCGGCGAACGTCAGCTTTTGGGTAATGACTTAATCACAGAAGCAGAAGATATGTGCAAAGTCATTCCTGATAACCTCAAAGCAGCCCAATCCCGCCAGAAGAGCTACTATGATAGTAAGCACCGTGATTTGGCTTTCGAGATTGGAGATCATGTTTACCTCCGTGTCTCTCCTATGAAAGGTACTCGTCGCTTCGGTATCAAAGGGAAGCTTGCCCCTAGATACGTGGGACCTTTCAAGATTGTCAGCAAGAGAGGCGACCTCGCCTATCAACTCGAGCTTCCTTCAAACTTTGCAAATGTTCATGACGTGTTTCATGTCTCTCAGCTTCGAAAGTGCTTCAAGACTCCTGACCGCACAGTCAACATCGAGGACATTGAGCTCCAAGAAGATCTCTCCTATCGTGAGCACCCAGTTGCTATTCTTGAAGAGACTGAACGCAAGACTCGCAACAAGTCAATCAAATTTCTCAAAGTCAAGTGGTCACACCATTCCGACCATGAAGCTACCTGGGAACGCGAGGATCACCTCCGTTCTGAGTACCCGGAGTTCTTTCAGTCCTAGATCTCAGGACGAGATCTTTTCGTAGTGGTGGAGTGTTGTAACACCCCGGATGTAACTTTCCCTATTTGTACTCCAACTCTTGCCGTTTCCGGTGTTAAGTTATATTTATTTTCTCGGGTTCGGGTCTTTGTCTCCGTGTATTGTTGTCTTTGTCATGCATCTCATATCATGTCATCATGTGCATTGCATTTGCATACGTGTTCGTCTCACGCATTCGAGCTTTTCCCCGTTGTCCGTTTTGCATTCCGGCGCTTCGTTCTCCTCCGGTGGTCTTTTCTAGCTTTCTTTCGTGTGTGGGGATTAAACATTACCGGATTGGACCGAGACTTGCCAAGCGGCCTTGGTTTACTACCGGTAGACCGCCTGTTAAGTTTCGTATCATTTGGACTTCGTTTGATACTCCAACGGTTAACTGAGGGACCGAAAAGGCCTTGTGTGTGTTGCAGCCCAACACCCCTCCAATTTGGCCCAAAACCCACCAAACTATGCTCCAAGTCCTAGAGCGTTCAATCACGATCGCGTGGCCGAAAACCGCACCTCATTTGGTCTCTCCTAGCTCCACTTATGCCTATAAATACACCCCCCCTCCATTTCGGATCTCTCCCTCTCCGAAACCCTAGCCAAAAAAAAAAGATCTCCGCCGCCGCCAGACAACGTCCGCGCCGAGCCGGACGTGTCCGGATCCGCCGCCGCCTACC
>NC_057806.1:319444554-319460019 GCF_018294505.1 Triticum aestivum | reverse complement strand
CGCCCCGGCCGGCCCCAGCTCCGGCCCGGCCCCGGCGACCCCTCCCTCACCGGTCGGCGTGCCCCCTCGCCAAGTCCGACTCCGGCCACCGACGAACTCCGCGAGCTCCAAGTCCGGTCAACCTCGAAGTCCGTGTCCGTGAACAGTGATTCCAGATCTGGATCTGGAGATATTTGCGGTTGACTTTTTCGTCCCTAACCCTATTTTTATGCCTACTTTGGCCGGCCGTATCTCCGCATCCGTAGCTCCGATTTGGGCATATAGTATATCAAAATGTTCGCCTCGACGAGTACATCATTTCATTCCATTGCATCATTTTCATTTTAGTGCATCTTGATGTCCGAAATGCTGTTAGAAGGAGGCTTCGTGAGTTAATTGTCAGATCTGCTAGTTCATCTTAGACTTTTGTCATTTTTGCCATGATTATTGTGTGCATGCTATGCCTGTGAGTCCTTCATATGTTTTGTTAAGGATTTTGTTATCTTTCCAGAGGTGCAGCCCATGCATTTTTAGGATGTGTGTGGTGACTTATGCAAGCTTGCAAAGTGAGGCACCCGGTAAATCTGTTTTCAGGGACTTAGTAGTTTTCACTAAGTCTGGGATTATTTAGTTCATGATGCCATATTTTCAATTTCTTTCCTAGTGATCCGTGCCACTTTTCAGGATGATCAGTAAAGGAGTTTTGTTCATCTTATTATGCTCTATCCACCCATGTCTTTGTTTGCAATTATGGATCACCCTAGCTTGAGTCAATCGAGCTCTACTTTTGCTTCTTGGTGAATCTGGGCAAATCGTCAACTTGTTTGCGATTTTGCGATGTTATTGTAGTTGATCCGTGCATGCTATGCAATTGTTTTTGCCATGTCTAGCTTTTATTTTGTGCCTTCTTTATGGGTGTATGCTTGTCTTGCCATGACTTGCACCGTAGTGAGTGCATCGAGCTCGTAATCATGCCTTCGTGAGTTATATTTCAGCATGTCCCAGTTTTCACTAAGTCTGAAAACTGATTGTGTTTTAGCTATGTTCGTGGGCTTATTAGTATTATTTGTGAACCCTTTTGGCCCCAGGTCACTTTGGGTCTTTTGTTAAGCTTGTTGAGTAGCTCCATGCCATGTTCTTACTTGTCTTAATCAGGTCTGTATCATGTTGTTTTGCTGCTCCGAAGAGGGCTTCGTGATCTGAAATTTCAGACAAGTGTTAATTTCACTAAGTCTGGAATCTGTTTTGCATTTGCGTTTTGCCATGCTTGTTTGAACCTCATAATGGATGAATTGGTCGTGGCTCAGTGCTAGTCTTTTGTTAAGCATCTTGTGTGCATGCCTGCCATGTATTTTGTTGTCATGTTTGGGTGTTGTAGCATGTTCATTTCGTTGCATTTAGATGCCTACTTGCTGTAAATCGCAGACCGGTGTCATTCTTAAAACGCTTGCCATTTCCAAACCGTAACTCCGATTCCGGCGTTCTTTATATCGTTTTCAAGCAATTTCATATCATATTTCCAGTGGCACCCTTGGAATTCCAAGTTGAGGCCAGGTTCATGCATTTCCTGTCATATCTTGCATTTTGCCTCCCGCATAGCATATCATCATTTCATCATATTGCTTGGTCTTGCACGTGGTTGATTGTATCCTTGTTGCTTGTTTGTCTTGTTTGGGTAGAGCCGGGAGACGAGTTCGCTAACGAGGAGCCCATTGAGTTTGCTCTTGAGGATCCAGTCAACTCTGACAACTGTGCAGGCAAGATGATCATACCCTCGAAATCACTACTATCTTTGCTATGCTAGTTTGCTCGCTCTTTGCTATGCCAATGCTACGATGCCTACCATTTGCTTGTCAGCCTCCCAATTGCCATGTCAATCCTCTAACCCACCATGTCCTAGCAAACCGTTGTTTGGCTATGTTACCGCTTTGCTCAGCCCCTCTTATAGCGTTGCTAGTTGCAGGTGAAGTTTGGAGGCCGTTCCTTGTTGAAACATCTTTTATTTACTTGTTGGGATATTATTATATTGTCATGTTATCTTAATGCATCTATATACTTGGTAAAGGGTGGAAGGCTCGGCCTCTCGCCTAGTGTTTTGTTCCACTCTTGCCGCCCTAGTTTCTGTCATATCGGTGTTATGTTCCCGGTTTTTGCGTTCCTTACGCGGTTGGGTTATAATGGGAACCCCTTGATATTTTGCCTTGATTAAAACTTTTCCAGCAACGCCCAACATTGGTTTTACCATTCGCCACCTAGCCCCTTTTCTTTCCCTTGGGTTCTGCAGACTCGAGGGTCATCTTATGTTAACCCCCCCGGGCCAGTGCTCCTCTGAGTGTTGGTCCCACCGAGTGATGTCCGAGGCTACCAGGGGCAACTCTTAGCTGGCTTACCCGACGTCTGGCTCATCTGAGTGTGCCCTGAGAAAGAGATATGTGCAGCTCCTATCGGGATTTGTCGGCACATTCAGGCGGTGTTGCTGGTCTTGTTTTAACCTGTCGAAGTGTCCTGAGTTACCGAGATACCGAGTCTGATCGGAACGTCTTGGGAGGAGGTCTATTCCTTCGTTGACCGTGAGAGCTTGTCATGGGCTAAGTTGGGACTCCCCTGCAGGGATTGAACTTTCGAAAGCCGTGCCCGCGGTTAGGGGCAGATGGGAATTTGTTAATGTCCGATTGTAGATAACTTAAACTTAAACTTAATTAAAATGAATCAACTGAGTGTGTTACCGTGATGGCCTCTTCTCGGCGGAGTCCGGGAAGTGGACACGGTGTTGGAGTAATGTTTGCGCTGGTCGCTCTCTAGTTTCTCGCTCGCGCTTTGCCTCCTCTTCTCGCTCTCTTTTGCAAATAAGATAGCCACCATATATGCTAGTCGCTTGCTGCAGCTCCACATATATATTTGCCTTACCCTTCCTATAAGCTTAAATAGTCTTGATCGCGAGGGTGCGAGATTGCTGAGTCCCTGTGGCTCACAGATACTATAACTCCAGATGCAGGTCCAGGTGATTCCGCTCCAGGTGACGAGTACGAGCTCAAGTGGGAGTTCGACGAAGACTCTCAGCGTTATTACGTGTCTTTTCCTGATGATCAGTAGTGGTGCCTAGTTGGGGCTTGATTCGGGGCCTTGTTGCATGTTGGGTTTTCTTCTATTTTGGCGCCGTAGGCGGGCCATGAGTGTTTGCATGATGGATGTTATTTATGTACTTTGATGTGACGTGGCGAGTGTAAGCCAACTATGTTATCTCCCCCTTTTATTCTATATATTGCATGGGATGTTTGTGATGATTGCCTAGCTTGCGACATTGCTTTCAATGCGGTTATGTCTCTAAGTCGTGCCTCGACACGTGGGAGCTATAGCCGCATCGAGGGCGTTACATCAAGGATCCGGGGTGTGCAGCCCCTATGGGGACCAACAATAAAGGCCCCGGACTATCCGGTTTACAGCCGAAGACGACTCTAGGGTCGAGTGAACTTATCCCTTCGAAGGGATTTCGTACTCTGTAGTCGCTTCCAGGAGTCCGGAGGCGCTGGATACATTAATGGGCATGTTGCAGAATGCGTCCATCTCATAGGAACATCATACCTTAATGGGTATAGTAGTTGAGAGGATTATGTCCGCAAGAAGCAGATTGAATGAAGCCTTCACGAGCTTACTAAGAGGCTTTGAGGTATGCAATGTAATATCTTAACCGCTCTTTTCATGTCGAATGCGCCTGTGTATAGACAGTATCCCCTGAGACTCTGGTCGGCTTCCATAGGGAGGCGATCAGAGGATCAAAAAGATATGCTCAGGAAATGACATGATTAATTTGAAAACATGCTGCTATGTCAATGGAGACTGCCCATGCTGCGAAAGTTGCAGATTTGAAGCAGAAACTTGAGTCAGCGGATGAGGACATTACTCTTATCAACAGGCGGCTCAACGAGGCACAAGGTATGTTTTGGGGCCGTCGGCTTATGCATGTATACTAATATTAGCACGAAGCTGAAAATTATATACTGGGACATGCATAATTGTAGATGGTGCTGCTGTGGTTGAGACCCTTCGGGCTGAACTTGCCCAGGCCAAGGAGCAAGCCAGAGTGAGCAATGTGGCTGTGAAGAAGGCAACTGTTGAGTTAAAGTCCGAACAAGCCGCTCGGCACCAGTGCGAGGAGAGAGTATCTACCATAGCGCGAGAGCTGAAGGATGCCACAAGCCAATGCGAATCACTCGAGAAGGATAACAAAGCCAAGGCAGCCAAACTCAACAAGGCTTTACAAGAGGCGCAAGAGGCACGGTGCGAGTCTAGAGCGGCTCGGGAGGAGATCCGACAAGTTGGGGAGGTAACGGCTGGTAAGCCCTTTCTATTACAGACTAAATTCGACGACCCAAAGTATGCCCCGCTTAATCACTTGTGGACAGACTCATTATTGGACCTGCCGAAAAGTGTCACCGATGCGGTGCAGTTTTATCAAGCGCAAGACGGACGTGCAGTGGAGAAGCTTTTCTCGTCATAGTTCAACGTGCCAAAGTGCCCGTCATTGCTGAACGAACAAATGGCCCAGTGGGCTGAGCTCCACAAGGTGTCCGGAGCTGCCATGAAGGAAGTCGTGGTTGGGCTGTGGCCAACTGAGCCAATTCCGAATAATTATTTCGGTTTGGTGCAGCGACTTGTTGATGCGGTGTCGCGTATTGACGTCATTAAACAGTCGGCGTGCGTTGAAGGTGCATGGATGGCCTTTGCCCGCGTCAAGACGTACTGGGCAAAAATGAAGGTCGTCGATGTTGCAGCAAACAGTCCACCCGAGGGCAAGGACCATCGCATGCCGGAGCATTATTATGAAGATGTCCTAGAGGGCGCCCGCTTGATAGAGGGTCAGTGCTCAAAGAATATTATGTTCGAGTGAATGTATCGGAATTGTGATAACAATATTATGATATATTAAGGATGTGTTATATTTATGCCTTTTGCCTGAAAGGCATTACCTCCTGTGCGGCCGTTTTTTTATAATCTGAAGGTTTGACAGTCGTCGGCTTCAGCCCGTCGCATATAATGCGGGGGTGTTCGGAATAGCAACTGACTACACTTGACCCAACATCTTGGTCCGTGAAGGAGGTGCCAGTGCAGCGAACTAGGCAATCAGACTATAGGGCTTTAACACCTTCACTTAGCCATAGGAGTTTGACGGTGGGTCTACGATATAGCCCCTTGTATGTACGCGGTTATCCGAATACGGCTGCGCTACATAGGTGACCGGAAAACAGTCCTTTGTGTTATACGGAAGAAATCGCAAAAGATTTTAGTAAGTCGCCGAGTGGTTGACTAGCTCTCGCCGCATCATGACAGTCAGTTTTCGGCTTTCTCTACTGAGGTGCTTAACCAGGTGAACCGGAAACACAATCGCAGAAGTTCTCCCTTTACTACCCTAGTTGACAGAGCGGAACGTAAGATAGTAAGCACAGGAGTCAGGCAACCCAACTATTGACCAAAGACATGATTTGGAGCTGATGCATATAATGTCAAAACTCGTGACGCCGAAGTATGTTGTAGAGCTCTTCGGACTTGTTGGCAAGTTAATATGTTGCCGTATCGAGCCCCCGGCGAGGTGTGTGTGTGAAACCACTGAAAAGGTGAAATACAGTTCTATAAGGAAAAAATAAATACTGAAGACGAATTATGTCCACTGGAATCTGATTGATACGTCGAGTGCAATCTTACAGATTATAACACCTCTACCCAAGTCATTTTACATGCTAGGGTCGAAGGCTGATGAAAAAGGTTATATCCAGGTTTTAAAATAGAGTGTTTGGTCTACAAAAAAATCTTTTGGACCTCCTGTCACACGTCTGCGTTTCCTTTGCCTTAGTGAAGAGGGTTCCTTAAAAGGAGCAATCTTTGGTTGCCTGGACGAAACTGGGCTCAGAAAGAGTCCTTGCAGGTCCATAGGACAAACAAGTTTTGATTCATCTGTGACAAAAGATAAGAAACGGTTTAAAAAGAAGGGAGAAAAGTTGTAGGAGGACGAACCGTGCTGTAGGTCTGTCCAAATTGTGCCTCCGCCGACGACCAAGGTATTTTAAGTGCATAATTATGCATGCGCGGCGTAAACTTCATGGGCATATGCAGCGAATGACGGAGGCAGAACTGCTAATCCAGCTCAAAAATTGACCGGTCTTGTGTAGTAGAGGCCGGTGGCTTAATGGCCGATAAGGTATGCGGTTTAACGAGTCTGCTTTGTACTTCGGCTGTGATGGCCGTGGTATACTCCTCGGAATGGAGGGGTTGTTCCTTTTTCCTAGTGATCATTATGATGCCACGTGGGCCGGGCATCTTAAGCTTTAGATAGGCGTAGTGTGGAACCGCATTGAAGCGAGCGAATGCGGTCCGCCCAAGCAATGCATGGTATCCACTGCAGAATGGAACAATATCGAAGATCAAGGCTTCGCTTCGGAAGTTGTCCGGTGAACCGAAGACGACTTCCAGTGTGATTGAGCCCGTATAGTGAGCTTCTTCGCCAGGTATTACACCGTTAAATGTAGTTGTGGTGGGTTGGATCCTTGAGGGATCAATGCCCATTTTGCGAACAGTGTCTTGATAGAGAAAATTAAGGCTACTGCCGCCGTCTAGAAGGACTCGTGTGAGATGGAATCCATCAACGATTGGGTCGAGGACCAAAGCTGCCGAACCCTTGTGATGGATACCTGTTGGGTGGTCATTGCGATCAAAAGTAATCAGACAGGCTGCCCATGGGTTAAATTTTGGTACGAGGGGGTGTGCGGCGCATCTATATCGGGCCAAGTCATGATGCAGCTCAGATGGAGTCCGTCTGCGGTTTCTGGCCCGGGCGTGATTATGCTTGTCATGTCTAGCTAGATAGCCGTCGTCGCGCGTCGGGGCAAGCCCCCACAATCCGTAGATTGATCTGGTCTGACCTGCTCTACTATCCAGGTCTTGCCGCAGGTCATATGTATATCTCCGAGCTATTACATCTCTACCTTTACGGTGAGGTAGTATGGTTGGTGTTCGGCTTGAGTTGCCGTTTTGTCCCGGCCACGAGTTGGTCAGTCAGCCGCATTACGTGCTGATGGTGCAGGCTCAAGGGCCTCGTCGTCAAACTGGGGTAGCAATTTACACTTTGGGTAACTTTTGGTTGGGCGCTCGAGGTCGTATTCTTTGGCTGCCAGGACATTAGTCCACCTATCTTTGAGCAGATCTTGATCAGCTTGAAGATGTTGCTGCTTCTTTTTCAGGCTCCTTGCAGTGGCAATTAGCCGGCGCTTAAAGCGCTCCTGCTCGAGAGGTTCCTCGGGCATGATAAAATCCTCGTTGTTGAGGCTCACCTCATCCTCAGAGAGAGGAAGATAATTGCTGTCCTCCGAGTCTTCGTTTTCAGCCTGTTCATCGGGGCTAACTTGCCCATCTTCCCGGTCATCCTGTTTAGAGGTCGGCTCGACGGGTTCTTCTTTGTCCTCGGCACCCTCCGGAGTATTGTTGTCTCCTGTGCCGGTATTGCTGTCTTTTCCACGGCGTGATTTAGAGCGGCGTCATTGACGTCGGCGCTTTGGCTGTATCTCAGGAGGCTTATCCTCGACCAGATCTTCTTTATCATCGTCGTTACCCTCTTTGGGTGTGTGCATCATATACACGTCATACGAAGAGGTGGCCGCCCAGCGTCCGGTAAACAGTGGATTTTCGGCCTGCTCCTCTCTGGCATCGTCGTCCATAGCGTCGATGTCTTTGGAGCCGTAGTCGAGCATGTCAGTTAAGTCCTCGATAGTGGCTATGAAGTGGGTGGTGGGTGGGACGTAAAATTCCCTACTCTCAGCCCCTAGTCCGGGCTGGGCATAGTTCGGACATTGCTCCTCTGTAATGACGAGGGATCGCATCAAGTCCAGAGACTCTCTTAAAGGCGAGGTTTGGCCAGGGAGAAGAAAATTCATGGAGTGCGGCGGGAAGGAAACTCCTTGTCCGAGCTCACACGAGCTAACTCCGAGGGTTCGGAGCCAGTGTCCGGAGAAGAGTCCGGCTCCATGACGGTTGCCAGCGAGACTACTTCCTCCGGCTCTCCCGTATTGGGCTTAGTGTCCGCAGATAGTCCGACGGGCTCAATAATCCCGTCCTCGGACCTAGCGATGTGCTCCGGATCTAAGGCCAGAGCGAAGGTTGGGGTCGTGAACCCTTGGATATTAGCAACATAATCCAGATTTCCAAAACGAATCTGGTGACCTAGGGCGTAGCTGTCGATCTGCTCTAGATGGCCAAGCGAGTTGGCCCGCAGTGCGAAGCCGCTGAATACGAAGAGCTGGCTGGGGAGGAAATCCTCCCGCAGGGCAGCATTGTTGTAGATGACTGATGGGGCCATCGAACCTTCTGATGACGTCATAGTGGAACTCTCAATGAAAGCACCAATGTCGGTGTCAAAACCGGCGGATCTCAGGTAGGGGGTCCCGAACTATGCGTCTAGGGTCGATGGTAACAGGATACAGGGGACACGATGTTTACCCAGGTTCAGGCCCTCTTGATGGAGGTAATACCCTACTTCCTGCTTGATTGATCTTGATGAATATGAGGATTACAATAGTTGATCTACCACGAGATCGTAATAGCTAAACCCTAGAAGTCTAACCTGTATGGTTGTGATTATGACTGCCTCTACAGACTAAACCCTCCGGATTATATAGACACTGGAGGGGCCTAGGATTGTACAGAGTCGATTTACAAAGGAAGGAATCTACATATACGAATGCCAAGCTTGCCATCCACGCAAAGGAGAGTCCCATCCGGACACGGGAAGAAGTCTTTTGTCTTGTATCTTCGTAGCCCATTAGTCCGACCCATGTTACATAGTCCGGACGTCCGAGGACCCCAGGAATCCAGGACTCCCTCACCGCCCCCCTCCCCAGGTCCAATTCGGTTTGGGCAAGGGGAGGGCACACCCCTCTCTTGTGGCCCTTTCTCCTCTCCTCCAATAAGGCCCACTAGGCCCAATACTTCTCCCGGGGGGGTTCCGGTAACCTCCCGGTACTCCAGAAAAATGCTCGAACCACTCGGAACCATTACGATGTCCAAATGCAACCTTCTAATATATTAATATTTATGTATCAAACATTTCAAGACTCCTCGTCATGTATGTCATCCCATCCAGGACTCCGAACAAACTTCGGCACATCAAATCACGTAACTCATAACACAAATCGTCATTGAACATTAAGCATGCGGACCCTATACAGGTTTGAGAACTATGTAGACATGACCGAGACACATCTCCGGTCAATAACCAATAGCGGAGCCTGGATGCTCTGTGTTGCCCCCGATTCAATCATACACTAATCATACACGCAAACGTGTACGATCAAGATCAGGAACTCACGGGAAGATATCACAACACAACTCTATAAATAAAATAAGTCATACAAGCATCATATTACAAGCCAGGGGCCTCGAGGGCTCGAATACAAGAGCTCGATCACAGACGAGTCAGCGGAAGCAACAATATCTGAGTACAGACATAAGTTAAACAAGTTGCCATAAGATGGCTAGCACAAACTGGGATACATATCGAAAGACGCGCAGGCCTCCTGCCTGGGATCCTCCTAAACTACTCTTGGTCGTCGTCAGCGGCCTGCACGTAGTAGTAGGCACCTCCAATGTAGTAGGAGTCGTCGTCGACGGTGGCGTCTAGCTCCTGGACTCCATTGTCTGGTCGCAACAAACGAGTATAGAAAGGGGGAAAGTGGGGAGCAAAGCAACCATGAGTACTCATCCAAAGTACTCGCAAGCAAGGAGCTAAACTACAATGCATGCATTGGTATCAAATGGAAAAGGGGTAGCATATGTGGACTGAACTCCAGAATGCCGAAATAAGAGGGGGATAGCTAGTCCTATCGAAGACTATGCTTCTGGCAACCTCCATCTTGCAGCAGAAGAAGAGAGTAGATGGTAAGTTCACCAAGTATCATCGCATAGCATAATCCTACCCGGTGATCCTCCCCTCGTCACCCTGTGAGAGAGCGATCACCAGGTTGTATCTGGCACTTGGAAGGGTGTATTTTATTAAGTATCCGGTTCAAATTGTCATAAGGTCAAGGTACAACTCCAGGTCGTCCTTTTACCGAGGGACACGGCTATTCGAATAGATAAACTTCCCTGCAGGGGTGCACCACATTTCCCAACACGCTCGATCCTCTTTGGCCGGACACACTTTCCTGGGTCATGCCCGGCCTCGGAAGATTAACACGTCGTAGCCCCACCTAGGCACAACAGAGAGGTCAGCACGTCGGTCTAAATCCTATGGCGCAGGGGTCTGGGCCCATTGCCCATTGCACACCTGCATGTTGCGAGGGCGGCCGGAAGCAGACCTAGCCCCCTAGAGCAGGCTTACGGTCCAATCCGGCGCGTGCCGCTCAGTCGCTGACGTCACGAAGGCTTTGGTTGATACCACGACATCGAGTGCCCATAACTGTTCCCGCGTAGTTGGTTAGTGCGTATAGGCTAGTGGCCAGACTCAGATCAAATACCAAGATCTCGTTAAGCATGTTATTTTTAAATAACAGCGGACGCCGACCAGGGCCAGGCCCACCTCTCTCCTAGGTGGTCTCAACCTACCATGTCGCTCCGCCACAAAGATCCACTCCGAGGGCCGTCGGGACAAACGTCCTTTCAGACCCAATCCATGAATCACTCGCAGGTACTCTACGAGCCGACCCGACTTTAGTCACCACAAGTATCATATAATATGTATATAAGTATATACCCGTGATCACCTCCCGAGTGATCACGGCCCGATAGTATAGCATGGCCTTGTTCACCAAGGTGGTGAAATCAGCAAAGTCATGCACTAGAAGTGCGAGCTTGATGTCAGCTTGGAGGCCATCATGGAACTTCTCCTGTCTACGTGCATCAGTTGCAATGTCTTCTTCAGCATAGCGGGATAAATCCAGAAACTCCCGTTGATAAGGTTCCATAGTTTTGTTGCCTTGGGTGAGGTTGCGGAACTCGCGCTTCTTCCAGTCCATGACTCCCTAAGGAATGAAGTGGGCACGAAAAGCAGCTTGGATGTCTGGCCACGTGATGATTGTTCCAACCAGCAGAGTACCCCTGTGGCCGTCCCACTATTGAGCAGTGGGTCCTTTCAGGAAGAAGGAAGCAAAGGCGACATAGCTGGCAGGGGCTACATCAGCAGACTCCATCTCATAGGTGATGTCACGGAGCCAGTCATCAGCATCCAGAGGCTGAGTTGAGCTGCGGTACACAGTTGGGTTGAGGCGCATGAAATCCTGCAGAGTCAGTTGGGCTGGCTGATGGTTCATATTGGGGCGAGGAAACTGAGCCATCATATTTTCCATGAACTGGCGGTTCAGCTCGAACTGTTGGATCATACTAGCCATGTGCTCAGGCGGTGGTGGGGCATGGCCACCGCGACCATGACCACCTGGTCTAACCATCCTGCTAATATATAACAGGGGTAGTTCAGCATTGAGAAATTTGCAAGGACAAGAATCATTCATGATGAAACATGCATTATGAAAGGAACACGATAGTTACTACATAGTAGTTGGCATATCTTACAAAAGGGACCATGCATAGAGTTCGGTACACAGAGTTCAGTACACAGACTAAAGACAACATAGGCGGCACGCGGGCTCGCGGCGAATGCATCTAATACTAATAAGTAAGCCTACATCAGTCCCAGGAAGAACTGTGGAGGTAGGTGTAGCCGGACAGCTGGTAGTAACGCGATGGGAAGTCCTCCACGTCAGTAGCCTGGGGTCCCCGGATACTCTGGTGCAGAACCCGACACGCAAGTGGCAGAAGAGGACCAAGTGTGGGAGAGTAGCCTCCCACATCTGGCCAGCCGACACCCTGGGGCATCACGGTCCTGGCAGGGTAGATCACAGAACGTGATAGATCACCAGATCGGACAAAGGGGTGCAACAGCGTCAAAGCACGGTAAAGGTGCTGACGGGTGGTGTACAACTCGTGGCGAAGAGCTCGGTTAGCTCTATCCAGCCCATCAGCATGCAAAACCAGGTTCTGATGGTAGAAGGGCTCCCGGGTGATGGTGGAGTAGGCAGCAGTGTAGTATCCCTCCACACCAACATCGGATGCGACAGCAATGTGCCTGAACGGGGAGGTGTCCAACTCCCGATACTCTCCACGAAGACGTGTCAGAGCAGCATAAGCAGCATCATGGACCGCCATGTCGATAGTCACTCCAACACCATGAGTAGTGTGCAGCACGGTAGTGGAGTCATACTCCCGAGAGTAGAGGTGGACGATGGCACGGTACCACTCCTGGTTAAAGTCCTGATACTCCTCGTAGACGGTGTACATAGGGTGTCAGCGATAACCTAGATAGGTCATCATCTCAGCCAAGACAGTAGGTGATCCTGAGGCACCAATGGCCGTCGTGTGGCGGATGACCTGTCTCGTGGGTTCCATCTGAAAACAAAGATGTTTCAAAGGAGTCAATTGACAGTGTGGGTATAGTTCAAAATACTACTCTAAGGAATAACTAGGGCTTATCCAACTTTGGGGTGAATGTGGTCACAGGATCCTAATGTTAGCGTTAGTAAATTCATTTAACCTGAGTAGAAGAGAGTTCAGAGTCCCAGAGTAAGGATCGAGGAGTAAAAGATCCTAATACCACCGAAATGGTGATGTGGGCCCGTAAGACACACAACCATGTTAGTAAAAGTTTTTCAATGTCTAGACTCAACTTCGACCAAGGAGTGTGGAAGGGGGATTCCTACAGGCAGTCGGCTCTGATACCAACTTGTGTCGCCCCCGATTTAATCATACACGCAAACGTGTATGATCAAGATCAGGGACTCACGGGAAGATATCACAACACAACTCTACAATAAAATAAGTTATACAAGCATCATATTACAAGCCAGGGGCCTCGAGGGCTCGAATACAACAGCTCAATCACAGACGAGTCAGCGGAAGCAACAATATCTGAGTACAGACATAAGTTAAACAAGTTTCCATAAGATGGCTAGCACAAACTGGGATACATATCGAAAGAGGCGCAGGCCTCCTGCCTTGGATCCTCCTAAACTACTCCTGGTCCTCGTCAGTGGCCTGCACATAGTAGTAGGCACCTCAAGTGTAGTAGGAGTCGTCGTCGACGGTGGCGTCTGGCTCCTGGACTCCATCATCTGGTCGCAACAAACGGGTGTAGAAAGGGGGAAAAGGGGGAGCAAATCAACCATGAGTACTCATCCAAAGTACTCGCAAGCAAGGAGCTACACTACAATGCATGCATTGGAATCAAATGGAAAAGGGGTAGCATATGTGGAATTAACTGCAGAATGCCGAAATAAGAGGGGGATAGCTAGTCCTATCGAAGACTACGCTTCTGGCAACCTCCATCTTGCAACAGAAGAAGAGAGTAGATGGTAAGTTCACTAAGTATCATCGCATAGCATAATCCTACATGGCGATCCTCCCCTCGTCGCCCTGTGAGAGAGCGATCACCAGGTTGTATCTGGCACTTGGAAGGGTGTATTTTATTAAGTATCCGGTTCTAGTTGTCATAAGGTCAAGGTACAACTCCGGGTCGTCCTCTTACCGAGGGACACAACTATTTGAATAAATAAACTTCCCTGTAGGGGTGCACCACATTTCCCAACACGCTTGATCCCCTTTGGCCGGACACACTTTCCTGGGTCATGTCCGGCCTCGGAAGATCAACACGTCGCAGCCCCACCTAGGCACAACAGAGAGGTCAACACGCCGGTCTAAATCCTATGGCGCAGGGGTCTGGGCCCATCGCCCATTGCACACCTGCACATTGCGAGGGCAGCCGGAAGCAGATCTAGCCCCCTTAATACAAGACTAGGCTTACGGTCCAATCCGACGCGCGCCGCTTAGTCGCTGACGTCATGAAGGCTTCGGTTGATACCACGACGTCGAGTGCCCATAACTGTTCCCGCGTAGTTGGTTAGTGCGTATAGGCCAGTGGCCAGACTCAGATCAAATACCAAGATCTCGTTAAGCGTGTTATTTTGAAATAATCGTGAACGCCGACCAGGTCCAGGCCCACCTCTCTCCTAGGTGGTCTCAACCTACCCTGTCGCTCTGCCACAAAGATCCACTCAGAGGGCCATCGGGACAAATGTCCTTTCGGACCCAATCCGTGAATCACTCGCGGGTACTCTACGAGCCGACCCGACTTTAGTCACCACAAGTATCATATAATATTTATATAAGTAAATACCCGTGATCACCTCCCGAGTGATCACCGCCCGATAGTATAGCATTGCAGACGGACAAGAATGTAGGGCCACTGATGGTAAACTAGCATCCTATAATAAGCATTTAGGATTGCAGGTAAGGTATCAATAACTGTAGCAACAATGACAGGCTATGCATCAGGATAGGATGTACGGAAAGCAGTAACATGCTACACTACTCTAATGCAGGCAGTAGAGAGAAGAGTAGGCGATATCTGGTGATCAAGGGGGGGCTTGCCTGGTTGCTCTGGCAAGAAGGAGGGGTCGTCAACAACGTAGTCAACCGGGGCACCAGCAGCGGCGTCAGTCTTGTAGTCTACTGGAGAGAAGAGGGGGAAGAAACAATGAATACAATGCAAACAGATGCATATCGATGCATGACATGACAAGTAGCAGTGCTAGGTGTGCCCTAACGCAGTAGGTGGTGATACCGGTGAAGGGGAAAAACAACCGGGGGAAATATCCCTGGTGTTTCACGTTTTTGGATAGATGAGCCGGAGGGGGAAAGTTGCGTGTTCGCTATACTAGGGATGTGTGGCGGACGAACGGGTTGCGTATTCGGATTCGTCTCGTCGTTCTAAGCAACTTTCATGTACAAAGTTTTCCCATCCGAGCAAAGGTTTATTTTATATTAATTTTAGAAGACTTAAATCACTTTTAGGATTTATTTAATTATTTTAAATCAACATTATCCAGAATGGTGTTTGCTGACATCAGCATGACGTTAGCAGTCAACAGGGGTGTTGATTGGTCAAACTAACATGTGGGCCCCACATGTCATAGGCTGAAGACTAATTATTTGTTAACATTTAATTAGCATGTTTAATTAGAGTTAATTAGTTAACTAAACAGTGTTAATTAATTAATTAATTAATTTTTAAAAGTAATTTTTTTAATTAATTTTTTAAACGTTCTGGGGTCAGGCCCACATGTCATTGGCCCTAGGGGCCTATCGGGAGCCGCAAGCGGGCGGGGCGTAGGACGCGCCCGAGCGGGCACATGCCCAGTGCGGGCGGACCCGGCAGGGGCCGACGCAGGGGGCGGTGGCCACGGTGTCGGCCAGGCGGCCGCGGCGGCGAGGAAGCGGCACACGCAAGGCCACAGCGACCTGGGGAGGTAGCGGCACGGCGGGTGCAGTGGGTAGAGGAGGCAGCATCAGGGAGTGTGCGCGCTGGGCGACGGTGGGCCGCGTCCAGGGGGCCAGCAGCAGCAGCGAGGGCCCGACCGGCGAGCCGAGTGGGGCGGCGCGCACTCCAGCAAAAGC
>NC_057806.1:319437131-319444019 GCF_018294505.1 Triticum aestivum | reverse complement strand
GCGGTGTCGAGGCGGCGGGGATCGTCGGTGGGGTCGGGGTGCGTGGGGTTCGTTCCCCGATCCAGAATGAGGAGGGGAGAGAGGAGTGGGGCGAGTGGGGTGTGGGGAGCGGTTAGGGTTTCCTCGGGGGGGTTATGGAGAGGAGTGGGGTGGGCCGGCCTGGTGGCCTGGTTAGGCTGGTGACCTGCTGGCTAGCTGGGCCATTCGGCCCAGGGGGAGGGGGGGTTTCTTACTTTTCTTTTGTTTTTTTGTTTTTTTCTATTTCTTGTATTTTCCTTTCTTTTATTTATTTTCCTTTTCTGTTTTATTTAGTTTAGGGCATTTAAGTATTTTATAAAATTGTGTCTTCTACACAATAATTACTTATGCCATATTTGGCACAGTCCAAACATTTTTGTTTCAACTTTTGAAATTTTTTATCATTTGGCTTAAATTCAAATTTGAATTGGTTTTGAACTAACGCGAGATTAACAATAGTAACCGTGGTGACGTGGCATCATTAACATGGAATTATTGTAGCATAATTATTCGGGCGTTACAAAACTCCTCCACTACAAGAAATCTCGTCCCGAGATTTTAGGAGGTTGAGGGAAATAGTGCGGGGTATTCATCACGCAGGCGGTCCTCGCGTTCCCAAGTGGCTTCTTCTTCAGAGTGATGCGACCACTGGACTTTGAGGAATTTGATCACCTTCCGACGTGTGCGGTGTTCAGCTTGGTCGAGAATGCGGACCGGATGCTCTTTATAGGAGAGGTCCTGTTGCAATTCGAGCACTTCGTGATCCACTGCTCGGATTGGGTCCTTGAAGCAACGGCGGAGCTGTGACACGTGGAACACATCGTGAACCTGAGAAAGGTTCGGCGGAAGCTCCAGTTGATATGCCACTTTTCCACGCCTTTCGAGAATAGTGAAGGGGCCGATATAGCGAGGAGCTAGCTTGCCCTTAATCCCGAAGCGGTGAGCACCCTTCATTTGTGTAACTCGAAGATAAGCCTTTTCGCCAGGTTGATAGACCATGTCTTTATGATGATGGTCATACTGACTCTTCTAACGTGTCTGAGCAGTCTTGAGATTCTCACGAGTAATGCAGACTTGTTCATCGGCATGTTGGATAATATCCGGACCGAAGAGTGGACGTTCCCCAGTTTCTGACCAGTTCAGAGGGGTTCGACACTTTCGTCCATATAAAACTTCGAAGGGGGCCATCTTCAGACTAGCTTGATAGTTATTATTATAAGAGAACTCGGCATACGGAAGAGATTCCTCCCATTTCTTGCCGAAGGAAATTACACAAGATCGAATCATGTCTTCAAGAACTTGGTTGACACGTTCAACTTGACCTTGCGACTGAGGATGAAACGCAGTACTGAACGACAGATGAGTTCCCATAGCTTCTTGGAAACTTTCCCAAAATCTTGAAGTGAACAAGCTGCCACGGTCTGAACTGATAACTAGTGGAATACCATGAAGTGAAACAATTCTGGACATATAGAGAGTTGCAAGCTGACTAGCAGTGATTGTTTCTTTGACCGCCATAAAATGTGCGACCTTAGAAAGTCGGTCAATGACGACAAGAATAGCATCATTACCTTTCTGCGATTTGGGAAATCCGGTGACAAAGTCCATTTCAACATGGTCCCATTTCCATTCAGGAATAGAGATAGGTTGTAGAGTTCCAGCAGGCCTTTGATGCTCTGCTTTGATACGACGGCAAACATCACACTCAGCAACATATCGAGCAATGTCTTGCTTCATATTAGACCACCAGAATCTCTGACAAATATCATGGTACATCTTTGTACTACCAGGATAAATGGACAGAGGCATATCATGAGCTTCTTTCATAACCTTTTTAGTCTGATCCAGGTTTTTCCTCGAACATGGTACCACTAGGCGGCCTTTGAAGTACAAGGCGCCATCATCGGCGGTAGTGAAGAACGAGGGCTTTCCTTATGCGAGATGGCGTTTAATCTTCTGGACTTCAGAGTCATTGTCACAGCCCTAGAATTTTTTTGTAATTAGTTGCATTTGAGAGCATCATGCATCATGTCTAAATTCTGAAAGTTGAATTGAGGTTAGTTGAAACCCTCAGAAGTCACTTCAGAAATAATCAACATTAAAATCTTTTCAAATGAGTCCAAGAAAATGTTCATGTTATTCTATAAAAATATTGGCAAGAGGTAAAATTCAAACCAATATTTTTGGAGACTCAGAGATATTTATTTTGGGCCTTTGAATTAAATCAATAGCTATTTGAATTGGATTTATATCTACTATTAAATAAATATATGTCCAATAATTCTAATATATTTTGTGGAGCTTTGGTTTAATTATTTTAGCTCCCACAACAATTTTCAGAAGCAACAAAATAATTTGGTTAGCAAACCAAGTTCAAACAGAGGCAAACAATAGAAAACAGGAACTAGAATAAAGGAAAGAGAGAGAAAGAGTTTACCTGGGCCTTACCTAGCAGAAGCAGCCCAGCCCACCAGGGGCAACGCTGTCTTCTAGATCCTGCCAGTAGGAGCACCTGCGTGCCCGTCATGCCGCAGCCGCTCCACCTCCTGCTCCAGCGCGACGCCCCGGCTCTTCCAGCCACCCCAGTGAGACACCCACACACCCCCGGATCCTCCCTCCTCTCAGCGCTCTCTCTCCCCTCGCCTGGACCCCTCTCTCTCACCCAGCCGAGCGAGCTCGTCGCCGCCGACGTTGTTTACCGCGGCCACAACCACCCCCTTGCTCCCCTGACCTGTCCAAGAGCTCCGGGATGTCTTCCTCATCCTCTCCACCAAGCCATGGAACCACGGACGTGCCACAACGTCGCCAGCATCGCCGTTTCCATCGCCGGCCACCATGGATCCTCGCCGTCGATTCGAGAGCTACCGGACGTCCCCGAGCCCGCTAACTATCCCTGCAGCTCCGTAGTGAGCCGCTGACCCGATTCCCCCTTGCCCCGTCGTCCCTAGCATCCTATAGCTGTCGTCCCCATGAGCTCCGAAGCTTCCTGCCGTCAGGCCTCATCGCCGCCGCGGCCAGAGCTAGCTATTACCGCAACCAAGCACTGCAACATGCTCAGCACGCCATCAGGAGTCCATAGCACCCACCCTCTGTTCCTGTCGTGCGCTGCAACGCCATTCTCGCCGAGGTCCGAACTCCGGCCACCGCGGTTATCGTCGTCATCGTCATTCTCGGCCTCCCCGCACCCAACTGCTAGCACCACTGGATGCGCACAAGCGCCAGCAACCCATAGCCACAAACTGCTCGTCGAACAGTGGCCCGTAGAGCAAACCCGACGCGAGCACCGCCGCGGCCTGTCGTCGCCGGCGGTTAAACGCCTGTGGCTGACATGGCACCATTAGTTTAGGTGCTAATCGTGTTTAGTTGTTGCCTGTGTCAATGACATGTGGGTCCCCGAGCATAATTAGGTTAGTCTAATTTTCTGTTAAGATTAGTATGTAACGCCCACGATGTGGCTATAGCTCCCACGTGTCGAAGCACGACTTAGAGGCATAACCGCATTGTAAGCAATGTCGCAAGTGAGGTAATATTCACAACAACCCATGTAAAGAATAAGGGAAAAAGATACATAGTTCGCTTACACTCGCCATGTCACACAATAGCATAAATATCAATACATTCATCCAGTTACAATCAGGGTCCGACTACAGAACCAAAATAAAGAATAGCCCCAAATGCGACAAAGTCCCCGATCGCCCCAACTGGGCACCACTACTGATCGTCTGGAAAGGAAACGTAGTATCGTCTTGAGTCCTCATCAAACTCCCACTTGAGCTCAGTTGAATCTCCTCGAGCGGTATCATCGGTCCCTGCATCTGGTTTTGAAGTAATCTGTGAGTCACGGGGACTCAGCAATCTCACACCCTCGCGATCAAGACTATTTAAGCTTATAGGAAGGGTAAAAGGTATGATGTGGAGCTGCAACAAGCGACTAGCCTATAAGGTGGCTAACATACGCAAAAGAGAGCGAGAAGAGAAGGCAAAGGCACGGTCGAGAAACTATGATCAAGAAGTGATCCTAGAACAACCTAAGGTCATGCATAACTCGAGACCGTGTTCTCTTCCCGGACTCCGCTGAAAAGAGACCATCACGGCCACACACTCTGTTGATTCATTTTAATTAAGTTTAGGTTAAGGTTTTCTACAACCGGACATTAACAAATTCCCATCTGCCCATAACCGCGGGCACAGCTTTCGAAAGTTCAAATCCCTGCAGGGGTGTCCCAACTTAGCCCATCACAAGCTCTCACGGCCAACGAAGGATATTCCTTCTCCCAAGACAATCTGATCAGACTCGGAATCCCGGTTCCAAGACATCTCGACAATGGTAAAACAAGTCCAGCAAGACCACCCGCTGTGCCGACAAATCCCGATAGGAGCTGCACATATCTCGTTCTCAGGGCACACCGGATAAGCTAAGCGTACGGAAGCCAACGTAACCCAAGTTGCCAAGGGACGGCCCCGCACGGTGCTCTGGGTTGGACCAACACTTAGAGAAGCACTGGCCCGAGGGTTTAAAATAAAGATGACCCTTGAGTCCGCGAAACCCAAGGGAAAAAGGCTAGGTGGCGAATGGTAAAACCAAGGTTGGGCCCTGGTGGAGGAGTTTTATTCAAGGCGAACTGTCAAGGGGTTCCCATTATAACCCAACCATGTAAGGAACGCAAAATCAAGGAACATAACACCGGTATGACGGAAACTAGGGCGGCAAGAGTGGAACAAAACACCAGGCATAAGGCCGAGCCTTCCACCCTTTATCAAGTATATAGGTGCATTAGAATAGACAAGATATAATAATGATATCCCAACAATAAACATGTTCCAACAAGGAACAAACTCTGATCTTCACCTGCAACTAGCAATGCTATAAGAGGGGCTGAGAAAAGCGATAACATAGCCAAACAACGATTTGCTAGGACAAGGTGGGTTAGAGGTTTGACATGGCAATATGGGAGGCATGATAAGCAAGTGGTAGGTATCGTAGCATAGGCATAACAAAAGAGCGAGCATCTAGCAAGCAAAGATAGAAGTGATTTCGAGGGTATGGTCATCTTGCCTGCAAAGTTCTCCGAGTTGACGTTAGCTTGATCCTCGTAAGCGTACTCAACGGGCTCCTCGATCACGTACTCGTCTCCCGGCTCTACCTAAAGCAAGAACACAAGCAAAGGGAGAACACAATCAACCACGTGCAATGCACAAGCAACATGATGCAAAACATGGCATGATATGCGGGATGCAGTATGCGATGCATATGCATGATTCGGACAGAAAAGATTGAACCTGGCCTCAACTTGGAAATCCAAGAGTGCCACTGGAAAGAGGAGTTGATTTCGGTCAAAATCGATATAAAGATCACCGGAATCGGATGCACGGTTTGCAAATGACAAGCAAAACAAATATGGTACCGATCTGCGATTAACAACATGAGGCCATCTAAATGCATCAAGAACAACATGCTACAGCACTCTAACATAGCAACAAAATACATGCCAGGGATCCACTCAAGATGCTTGAAAAAAGATGAACACTGAGCTACGGCTAATTCACTTAATAGCAGGTTCAAACAAGCATGGCAAAAGTGCAAAAGGTAACAGGTTTCAGACTTAGTGAAAATAACAACAAGTCAGGAATTTAACATCAAGAAGCAATGTTTAGAGCAAGATAACAACATGCTACAGGAACATATCATGGCAAAGCAAGGCATGGCATGAAGCTACTCAAAGCATAAAACAAAAGTCCCTTACTGACCATAAGCCAAAAGGGATCGGAAAATACAATGGCAACCATGTGAACATAGCAATTATCGTTAACAGATTCAGACTTAGCAGAAAACTGGAACATGGCAAAACAGATATCATGTAGGCATGTTTACGAGCTCGATGCACTCACCACAAGGCATTGCATGACAAACTAAGCATACACCCAGCAAGTAGACATGGCATAGAAGCTAAACATGGCAAGAGCAACATCATAGTATGCATGGATCAATTACAACAAGCTCGGCAAAAATGCTTAACATGTAAACATTCTGCCAGGAACAGAGCTCGATTGAGTCAAGCTAGGGTGCTCCATAAATGCAAACAAAGACATGGATGTATATAGCACCACAACATCTACAAAACATCCTTACTGATCATGCTCAAAAGAGGCATGGATCACTCTGTATCAACATGAACACATGGCATAAAAAATATTGACAGGGCAATGACTTAGAATATTTCTAAGTCCCTGAAATCAGCAACATTAAGAGAGCTACTTTGCATGCTTGTGCTAGTCACCACAGAGATCACAAAAATACATGGCATACACCCCTGTAAAGATGGCATGGCATACTTCAAAACACATGTAGGGCTCAAGTTCATAGAAGGCACACATTAATCATGGCAAAAATGACAAATGTCCAATTACTGATAAGAAACTGAAACTAACAGAAACTAGCACTCTTCCAACATCATTTAGGGCATCAAGATGAGCTCAAATGAACATGACACAATGAGATGAAATGAAGTACTCGTCGAGACGAACAATTTGATATGCTACACGCCCGAAATGGAGCCACGGTTGCAGAGATATGATGCGACGAAATATGCATAAAATAACTGGGAGATAGGGAGAAAGTCAACCCCGGCTAGCGTTTACTGTAGCACGGATCCAGATCCGGATCAGCCGGGTGCGTACTTCGAGGTTCATCACCGTAGATGTCACCGGAATCGCCGAAGACGGCGGCGGCCGACGGGGATCAGGGCGCGGAGAGGCCAGGGACCCGCGGGGCGGCGCGGCGCTCGGCTTAGGGCGGCGTTTGGCGGCTCCGGTGGCGTGGACGCGCGGTGGCGCTGCGGAGGCAAGGGTGGCCGATGGGGCGGAGCTCTC
>NC_057806.1:319411559-319436696 GCF_018294505.1 Triticum aestivum | reverse complement strand
TCTGGGCAGGACGGCGGCGAGGCGACCGGGCGCGGGGTCGGGGCGTTGACCCGCGGGCGGCGACGGGAGTAGATGGGCTCGGGGGGCCCGATCCGGGCTCGCCCGGGCCGGCGGCAGGAGGAGGCGGTGGCGACAGGTTTTGTCCAGCCGGACCGGACGTGTCCGGCGCGGCAGGAGGAAGAGGAGCTAGGTTTAGGGTAGGTATTGATCCGGAAATTTTGGAGGGGGGGCTATATTTATAGGTAGAGGGAGCTAGGAGGCTCCAAATTGAGCATGGTTTTCGGCCACGCGATCGTGATCGAACGACCTAGATGATGGAGGAGGTTTAGGTGGGTTTTGGGCCACTTTGGAGGGGTGTTAAGCTGCAACCACACACGAGGCCTTTTCGGTCCCTCGGTTAACCGTTGGAGTATCAAACGAAGTCCAAATGGCACGAAACTTGACAGGCGGTCTACCGGTAGTAAACCAAGGCCGCTTGGCAAGTCTCAGTCCAATCCGAGAACATTTAATACCCGCACACGAAAAGAGGTAGAAAGGGACACCGGAGGACATAGGAGCGCCGGAATGCAAAATGAAGACGCACACGTATGCAAATGTGATGCACATGATGACATGATATGCGATGCATGACAAAGACAAAACCCGATAGCAAGGAAATATCATAACTTAGTGCCGGAAATGGCAAGAGTTGTAATACAGATATGGCAAGTTACATACGGGGTGTTACATAGTACTAATACGTGTGGACCCCATGTGTCAGCTTTGACTTTGGTCAAGTCAACATTGACCGGTCCCACATGTCATCCACCAAACCAGCCTGAGACACTGACGTATGGGTCCCACAGGTCAGGTTTGACCTGGCCGACCCAGTTGACCTGCTGACGTCACACCTATGTCATGCTGACACAGTAAATCATTTTCTGGATTTAAAATAATTAGAAAATTCCAGAAAATGTCTAGAACTTCTAAAAATCATAGCAATTAATCTATAACTCAAAATGAAATAATTTATATATGAAAAATTATCAGAAAAATTCAAGGAATCCATCTGTACCATTTTCATGCATGTTTGAACAATGTTTCTCCTCTGTTTTGGACAAAACAAATAAAGGGCATTTAATTAATCATATATGGAGTTGGAATTTGAATCATGTATTCAAACCAACTTCATTTAAATCATAGCTAGATGCATTAGCTCAAATCACAGCATATTGACATGTCATGATCATGCATCATATTGTGGCATTGCATTGATTGTGTTCTTTCTCAGTTGCCGGTGTTTATCCCCTCTCGGTAGACGTGTACCGATGACGAGAACGATGACACCGATGAAGTATGTTCCTCTTCAGAAGTGTCAGGCAAGCAAAACCCCCTAGTTCATTCCGATACAATACCACTCTCTCGCTCCTGCTCTATTTTACTGCATTAGGACAACACCGATTCAACTGTTACATGCTGCGGTAGTTGAACCCCTTTCCTCTGCATGACCTGTCATTGCCACAGTAAATAGATGAAACCCACTAGCATGAGTAGGAGTTGTTTGAGCCATGATGTGCCTACTCATTCATGCTTGTTTGTCATGCCTGCTACTGCTTAGAGTTGAGTCAGGTCTGATTCATCGGGGATGAATTGGAATATGGTGAGCATGTCCTACTGTTGAGAGCTAAGTGTGTGAACACGATTTGGTAAAGGTAGTGGTGAGAGGCCATGTAGGAGTACATGGTGGGTTGTCTCATTGCAGCCGTCCTCAGGAACTGAGTTCTGTGTTTGTGATCCATGAACAGTTACTACCACACATTGGGCTCCGGGCGCTCCAAGCTCTCTCGACTTATTAATCAACCTGATCTTTGTCCAGGAGTTGCAACTAGTTTCTGGTGTTTGTAGGTAGTGTTAGTAGTCTACCAGGTGGCACCCGGTATAGGTGGGCTTGGGACAGACTAAACAAAGTGGCCCGATGTACCAAGTGGCACCCGGATGGTGGGCTTGGGAACCTTGCTCACATCGTTTGGGGCCGTGAGCGACACCCCGGTCGGATCTCCTTGCGGATGGAACCCGAATAGGCGATAAACCTAGACTAGAGACTTGTTGGTTAGTCAGGTCGTGGCCGACTCCCTCGCCAGGCTTCCAATTGAAGGTTGCGGAGATACACGATGTGTACATGGTGGTAAGTGGCGAGAGCGTGTGTGAAGAAGTACACCCCTTTAGGGTTATCATTATCTATTCGAATAGCCGGATTCCTCGGATATGGAAACTTGGACCCTTTGCATAGTTCATAGACAAGTGAAAGTGGATACTCTAAAATGCGCAAGATAAACGTGAGTGCTATGGATGGCGTTCTCGTAGGGAGACGGGAGCGGATCCATAGTGGTGTATTGATATGGTGAATATGTGGACTCGTGTGCGCCACCTCAAAGAGTTATTTGCAGTCGTAGTTCAGGATAGCCACCGAGTCAAAGCTGGCTTGATGTAGTTAAACTCCACCACCCCTTTGATGATACCAATGCATATGTAGTTAGTTCTGATGTAAGTCTTGCTGGGTACATTTGTACTCACATTTGCTTAATTTATGTTTTGCAGAGAGAGATCAGTCTCACTAGTAGTATCGCGTGGACTTCGAAGTTTAGCTTGTTACCTCAGCTACGATCTTGTACCCTTGGGAGCGTCTTGTAGATAGTCAGGCTTCTCAGCCTTTTTCATTTGTAGTTGTCTGTACTCAGACACATTATCCTTCCGCATGTGCTTGTTGCTTGTATGCTCTGTATGTTGGGTCATGAGACCCATGTTTGTAATTCTTGGCTCTTCGGAGCCTAATGAATAAATACTTTGAGTCGTAGAGTTTTGTTGTGATGCCATGTTGTATTACACATATCGAGCATATTGTGTGTATAATTGAAATGCTTGGTATGTGTGGGATCCGACAACCTAGTTGTTTATCCTTGGTAGCCTCTATTATGGGGAAATGTAGTCTTGTGCTTCCACGAGCCATAGTAGTCCGCTACAGCCCGGTTCACCGGAGTCCTGCTAGCCCAGCACTACTGCTCCGGAACACTTGACTGGCCGGCATGTGATTCACTTCGTTCCTGTGTCTGTCCCTTCGGGGAAATGTCACGCGGTGACATCCGGAGTCCTGCCTAGCCCGCTACAGCCCGGTTCACCGGAGTCCTGTTAGCCCAGTGCTATAGCCCGAATTCGCACGCTGCTGACCGACATGCTCGATGTTGATTCATGTATGCATGTCCCCGTAAGTTAGTGCCACTTTGGGTTCACGACTAGTCATGTCGGCCCGGGTTCTCTGTCATATGGATGCTAGCGACACTATCATATATGTGAGCCAAAAGGCACAAACGGTCCCGGGCCGTGGTAAGGCGACACCCGTGGGGATACTGTGCATGAGGCCGCAAAGTGATATGAGGTGTTACAGGCTAGATCGGTGTGACTTAGAATCGGGGTCCTGACAGCTTTGGTATCAGAGCCTGACTGCATGTAGGATTATCAAACCAAGCTGGTCGAAGTTGAGTCTAGAAATGCTTTAGTTATATAAGGGAATTGATTGTGGATGGGAACGTAAGGCTCTTTTTACTCCTTTACTTTATGCCCTTCTGCTCTGAGTCAACCTCTTCTTTTCTACGGGGGTTAAGAACTAGGCTTCTCTTCTATCTCTCAGGATGACGTGTTACTAAACCGTAGTTGCCTAGGATTGTTGAGTTCAAGCTTCAGTTCAGTTCCTACTACTTCCATATGTTCATAGCTCGCCTCCGAACCTTGATATTGTGATGTTGAGTGGTTATGCCACCATTTTTGAAGGATGTCTCAAATCATTTTGAGCATTTACAGCCGTTATGCTGTCTGAGTCATCCCAGGTGTCGTGGAATTGTCACGACAGATGTCCTTAGTGTCAGGACTTAGTCACGAGGTCAACGCATCTATGTGGTAGCTTGAGAGGGGTTGAGCGGGACGAGAGACGCGAGGTTTTACCCAGGTTCGGCCCCTCACGGCGGAGGTAAAAGCCTACGTCCTGCTTCATTGATATTGATGATGATGACGATCACGGTTACAAGAGTGCTCTATCTTGAGAGCTATTGTCTAAACCTAACTTGTCCAACTCGTGGAACTTGTCAATCTTGTCCCCTCCTTATATATGTTGAAGGGGCGGTTTACATGTGGAGTCCTATTAGGATTAGGACTAGTCTATCTCTAATACAAACCGGATATAAGTCCAGGTCTTAACTCCTTGTAAGACAAATATTCATCATGCCTTTCCTCTTAAACCGGCCCATCATTAAACGTGAACTGGCCTTCTGGGCCTTGGGCCTTGTCATCCGTCTGTCCCGCACGCCGGGTTACTAGTGAGTCATAATGACCAGGCAGGTTGCTTGTAAACCGCCAGGTCAGGGCGGGTTGCCAGTAACTCGCCAAGTGTCAGCAGGGTCTTCAGATAAACCGCCAAGTCCGGCCGGGTTAACTTCCAGCCGGTTTACACCATGGGGTATATCCCCGACATTAGCCCCCAAGTTTAGCTTGGATTTATTCATGGTAAACTTATGCTGCAAAATAAACGCAAGAACAAATTTGACAGGTTATGCTCCGGGTTAAGAATTTTTGTAAACCGGTACCTGATCATCCTTAAGTCCTTGTTATTTCCTCCTTCTGGGAAATCCGGGTCAACAGACCAGCTTCATAATCAATTTGCCGACATTGGTTTGTCACCGAGAAATATTGTGAAGACTAACTCCTTTGACTCAGCTCCCAAATCCGGTTTAAGAAATATGGGTCTGAAAATACTTGTCTGATATTCAGCCGGTTTGAAGATGTAAAACTTGCCGGTTTACTATTACCAAAATGGCCGGTTTATAAATATTGATGGCGCCGGGTCATAATTGTTGTCGACACCGGATCATGTAATTGATCTTCCTGATTTGCTCAAAACTGATAAAATGAAGATGTTCCTCCTTTATATGCATAATACCTATAGCCCCCAAGTCTTAAGAGGAGAACATAGTGATAACTTAAGACTTGCTCCAATAAGTGTTTCAACCTTGAAGAAATCCGATTAGTTCATCTCAATCATATAAATCGAATACTCCATATATGTAGCCCCCAAGCGCCGGGTTGTCATGCTTGCAGCAACCTGGGACTTGTAATTTGCTTATAAAAACTTCAATCAGTGTAACCCCCAAGGACCGGGTCATTATGCAATAATGAGCAGGAACTTTGTAAATATAATAATGTAGATTTTAGCAGTGATGTGTAGCCCCCAAGGGCCGGCTTAGTAAGATAATACTGAACCGGGACTTGATATATACTTCAATGAAAATAACATCTTATAATGTAGCTTCCATCGTAGGGCTTGAACCCACGTCCACAAGGTTAAGAGCTTTGTGCTTTACCAACTGAGCGATGGATCCTTCAATATTATGGACGAAAACTTGTGTACCTTGAATTGTTGACAGGAGCAATTGGTAGCCCCCGAGGGCCGGCTCATTATAATATGATGAGTCGGGTCTTCAATAAGACTAGTAAAAATGACTTTGCATTAGCCCCCAAGTGTCATGATGCATGCTTGCAGCGACATGAGACTTGCATGTAATCTCAATTTGAATAATGTAGCCCCCAAGTGCCGGGTTGTAAGCTTGCAGCGACTCGGGACTATTCCTTCCATTGTAGAATAAATCATATCCTTTGATAAAATAATAGCCATTGCGCTAAAGCGACTTTGAAAACCTCAATAATATCGGTTATTAATAACCATAAAAATCTAGCCATGTTGGCTATTCAAGATAACATAATCCGGTGAAAACCTTATTCATTAATATCATAATGAAAATTCAGCCAAATTTGGCTATTTGAATAATATAACCCAATGATTTATAAGTGCATGATTCCAATGGCGCAATCCAAATATATATATACTGGCGACTTATAGTCCAAAGCCAGTCCGGTTTAACAAACATGTTTCTGCATACAACAAGTTTTAAAGTGTCCTGGCGGTTTACCGCCGGACGGGTCATAATGCCCAACATATAACCCGGGTTTATAACCAAGGCTGCACTTAAGAATAATCAAATATGAAATATATCATACCTGTGACATTGAATCACATTGTTGGTTTTACCAACTTTTTGTAGTAAGGGTGATAACCCAAATCTTGAGTACTGATAACTCCTTCCATATTGTGCCGGTTTATGATAAACCGTGCCGGGTTGTGATAAACACCGGTTTACTCCATAATAGGATGGTAACAGAAAATCAAACCGGGCAGATAGTCTCCGGATTAAGATTTGACCGTGTTCCGTCAATTTGTAATTTGACAGTTGAACCGGTTTAAGAATTGTCGGTTTAAAAATGCAACAAAGAAATAATTATCAAGGAAAATATTGAAGCAAAGGCAATGATAAAACTATTTGCAAAAGGAGGCTTATTGAGCTGATCAGATGGTGTTACCATGGTCGGACACGACCAAGCTCCCCAATGGTGTAGCTATGGTTCAAGTCAGCCAGGTCCCCAAATGAAACTGTGGCATTATGCCGATCAAGAGGCGTGGCAATGGTTCGGGTTCGACCAAGCCCCCAAGTGATTCTATGGCCTTAGGCCGACCAAGAGGCGTGACTAGTTCAGACTTGACCATGTCCCCAAGTGATCTGGTGGCTTTCTCCTATCAAAAGGTGTTGCATTGGTTCGGACATGACCAAGCCCCCAAGTGATGTTTATAAAATTTTCAAGGGGTAAACCGGAGGCCACTTTAAGATAGAACAGCTCCGTGTAACCACGCATGATGTAAAAGAACAGAGACCCCGCTTTATGAAGCAGAAGCCCCCATGTGGTCAATAATATGTCAGGCCAGTAAGGCGGGATACCCATGTTTGAACCGCGCATCGTGGCAGCAGGTCCTCTTCGGCAATTTTTAACTTTTTGCAAGAGATAAATTCTTCTTGAACCGGGATCTTGAACCGGATATTGAGAGCTTCAAAGATTTGTGGGAGACATCTTTCCCTTGAACCGGATTTTAAACCGGAATCTTCATTTTTAGCCGGAAATTTTCTGACGGCCTTTAAACTCAAACTTGCGAGAAGTTAATTCCTTTTTGAACCGGAAATTCTTAAACCGGATTTGAGAGCTTCAGAGCTTTGTCGGAGAACAAATTTCCCTTGTACCGGATTGTAAACCGGAATCCTTTTCTGATGACCCGAAACTTCTTCATTGAGCCGGGATTTTGTAACTGTCATATACTTTCTAATCCGGAAATCTTCTGACAACACGATGTAAATCCGGGACCGGATTATCTCTCCCTCCAATGTATTGGGGTTCTTGACTTCACTGAAAACCGGCAACGTTTGCTAAGTCATATCATTGTAGCCCCCAAGTCTCAAGGTGACTCGAGGAGTTGGCTTGAGATTCTCCATATTTGACCGTGATATAAACCGGCATAACTTGTATATCATTGGTGTTGATAGCACAATGTGAATCCACAGAAGGTTGAGGTGACTGCGGCAGGTTGTAAATGATCCCGTATGAGCCGTGTCAACAACTCGGCCAATGGTTCCTTCCAACTGGTGATTTGAAGTTAACCAAACTGTAGTGACGGCGATTTGTGCGCCTGCCCATTGAACCACCCAGTGCAGATGGCGGTTGATAGTATATGATGATTTGCCTCTATTTTGTTGAAAGAAAAACCGGGCTACCCAAGTTGTGACTTGCTCATACTCAATAAACAGCTCATGCAGACAGCTGCGGCCCGGTATGTTGATGTAGACCAGGCCGCGAGAGACGGACGACAAGGATGACCGCAACATCAAAGGCAGCTCGGAAAGATGAGTCGGCCGCGGCATTGTAAGCTGGTGCGGACGGGGAAGATCGGCGCCGGTGTCGTAAACCAGCTCGGACGGGCGAGTTAATTGCGGGCGCGGTCCCGGCAAGCTGATGTAAACCGGGCGAACAGGGACGGCGACCTTCTCACGTTCATTCACCGGGTGGTATGACACGAATGAAACGCCGGTGCAGAATGTCGCTAGCGCGTGCTCCGTGCCCGTAATATAACGCCTCATTTGTAATGAACAATTGTCCTACGTTAAAAAATATCACATGCCAAAGTAATTGTTCACACAAAAATTAATATGTGCTATGAAAACAAACCGGACGGATTTCACCTGATATATTTTTGGATGAAGTGATTGTACAGCAATTTGACCAGGTGGCCTTCACATCCAAACAGCCATGCATCCATTGATTTTTTAAGTGGGTCTTGCCCCTTGAACAACGCATCATACCTTGGGCGTCCTCACCAACTTGGTTTTTATGTAAACAGTACTCAACCAGTACTTCTCTGTGACTGATTTTTCTTCGTTCAATTAGTACCAAATGACCACTCCATGATTGATGTCTGATCCTTGACGATCTGTAACGTCGCACACACGTCGGTAACTCGGTGCAGTATGGAGTGGGCGACACCCAAGGCAGTGGCAACGCCAGCGGAGGGAGCGGCGGATTAAAGCGGAGCGGAGGCGGCTCATCGGCATCAAAGCGAGGCCGCGGGCCTGCCTGGAGGTAAACCCGCGCCGGCGGGTCTCACGCAAGGCCAAGCGGTAGCGGTAAGGGCCCGACGTGGGCGACTTGGAGGGCTTGGCAGCACAGGCGGAGACCACAGAGGGTCATGGCGACTCTGAGGAAGCGAGCAGCAGCAGGTCTGGCCAGCAGCAGCTTCGGCGCACGAGGCAAAGGCGGCTCAGTAAGTCCGTGGCGGAAAGGCCAGGGAGGCGAACTCCGGCGAGTTGAATCCGCGGCGGCAGCTTACAGCAAAGTCGAGGATGGCAGGCAAGCACGTCGTTGCCGCAGAGTTGAGGTGGAGGGCGGTGTCTGGTGAGACCCAGCGGTTTACGCGCGACGGCAGGTCGGTTTAACTCGGATGGAGCAACGACCCTCGATGGCATAAGCAGATGCAGGGCGAAGGCCAAGGCGTTTTGACTTGGATGGTAGCTGCGGTGACTTAACCGCTCAGCGGGCTCAACGGCCGGTTTGACTTGGACGGAACAACGACCCTCGATGGTGGAGTCCGGGGGCGAGGAAGAGTAGGCATGGCCGGCGAATCCAAGTCCGGATGTAGTCAGGGTCTGATTCCGGGTCATTAACTGTTCGTGTTGCCCTTTGGTTTGACTGTAACTTGACGGATTACACATCCGATGGCGGCGGCTCAGTAGTAACCCTAATTTCTTTTGAACCTTAAAACTCTCGTATCTTCAATCGGGACTGATAAATTTGAAGCTGATGCAAATCTTCCAGACCCGATCTTCTTCCTTTGAAAAATTGCAAACTTCTCAATCCCTCTAGAGATCCCTCCAAGAACTCAACACCACCATGCGCGGGCCCCACGGTGGGCGCCAACTGTCGTGGAATTGTCACGGCAGATGTCCTTAGTGTCAGGACTTAGTCGCGAGGCCAACGCATCTATGTGGTAGCTTGAGAGGGGTTGAGCGGGACGAGAGACGCGAGGTTTTACCCAGGTTCGGCCCCTCATGGCGGAGGTAAAAGCCTACGTCCTGCTTCATTGATATTGATGATGATGACGATCATGGTTACAAGAGTGCTCTATCTTGAGAGCTATTGTCTAAACCTAACTTGTCCAACTCGTGGAACTTGTCAATCTTGTCCCTTTTGGGGAGCCCTGCCCCTCCTTATATATGTTGAAGGGGCGGTTTACATGTGGAGTCCTATTAGGATTAGGACTAGTCTATCTCTAATACAAACCGGATATAAGTCTAGGTCTTAACTCCTTGTAAGACAAATATTCCTCATGCCTTTCCTCTTAAACCGGCCCATCATTAAATGTGAACCGGCCTTCTGGGCCTTGGGCCTTGTCATCCGTCTGTCCCGCACGCCGGGTTACTAGTGAGTCATAATGACCAGGCAGGTTGCTTGTAAACCGCCAGGTCAGGGCGGGTTGCCAGTAACTCGCCAAGTGTCAGCGGGGTCTTCAGATAAACCGCCAAGTCCGGCCGGGTTAACTTCCAACCGGTTTACACCACGGGGTATATCCCTGACACCAGGTTTCTAAACAGTCTAATGCATCTGCAAATCCCTTCCTCCCATTCCTGATGTCCTTTGGGCCAGATTAAGCACACTAACCAGTGAGTTGAGGTACTCTGTTGCCTCGACGTATGTGTTGGAGCTATTATTATGACCCTAGGTGTTTTAGGGAGTCACCTAGTAATCTAGCCATGTTTTGTGTTCCCGGTGTGATGATTCTGGTCACCATTCTCGATAGCATCCCATGATGCCATTTAGTAGTAGGTATTCTACTCCTGTGTTCTTGACACAAGAATCACTCTGTTCACTTCCTGTTGATATTGTTGCTAGTTACTTTAGGATATTAGTAATCTTTGCGATAGTCCTCGAGGTCCGTGGTATTTCCTTCTTCCAAATACCATGAACCATTAAGGCAGAAGTTCTTTGAACCAAAAGATCACCATTAGAGTACTCCTGAGGAGCTCTCCATTCATAATTGTGATTCTGCCAGTTCTACCTTTCTGCATGGGTTATCCGGAAGAAATATGTTGAACTCATTCGAAATACTAATCTATGCATCCACAACTCAGAAAGTTATATGTTCCTTTGAGTTGTCCCCCTTCAGTTATATTCCGACCTTCATCTATCAATTGATAGTCAAGAGTATGTGAGCATTCGTTCATCGGTGCCTATCGTTCTTGTGGTCCGTCAAGCCATTCTATTCCAGAATGACTAGGAGAAACAAACTCCAGTACCTCATCCATATCTACGATTGGGTCAAAGTAGTTGTATTCCATAGATCAAAATATCAATCCAGTTTTTGTTCTATTCTACCTTGGAGTATTACCATCTTTATATCAAGAATGTCATGGGAATTGCACACCATTGAATTCTTGGTACAGTAATACTTCTCGCCATCATTATTGATTCCTCGGTCTTTGTGTTGTTGTGACCGGAATGCCGACAAGTGAACCGTGATGTGTGAAATCAATATTCCTAGCAACTCCGTTGCTTGGTAGTTAATGGACAATACTCTCATCCTTAGTGTGCTGGTTATTGAGTCATCATCCTAAGAATGATCGTGCTACCTAGTCCTTATTTGTGGTGCACTCTTCGATCAATGAGTTAGGATTGTGTCAATCCCTCACCCTTTTGATCATATCATCTTGCCTCGAAAGCAAGATTGCTCCCTAGCTTAATAACATTTCGGTGGTTCATGATTTTCCGAATATCTTCTCAGAAGTATCACCGGGTTGTCACCTGACCACTATGTTGAGCTCGTGATCAAGTTGGTTTCTTGTAGCCACCCCTTTCTCCAAGAATCTGTGTTGGATACCCTGAGCTAGTTGGTTGAGCTAAGCAACAACTTGGGGAGTTGGAAGATAAAAGCTGGCCTAACTTAGTTCGTTCCAAAGGGATATCCTTGTGTGTGTGGGCGTTGAAGAAAGATGATATCTTCCTCGATCGATCCTCGTGATCAGTTATCGGTGCTATTATCTTATCCAATCTTTGATTTGAGTGTGGGCTATCGTCAAATCAAAACAGAGCCAACGATGTTCGTAATGTTGTCTTACTCGTGGTTGATCCCTCGAGCATACGCCATTACATCTTTTGGTCTGACCAATGCTATCACATTGTTCACATAATGGTGGAAGTCCAGTGATATGGAAATTCCGATGAGTTGTTGTTGAGCCCATCGGCAATATTTTCATCTTGTCCATGATTCATGTTGAACATCTAAGTTAGTGTTGGAAACTTTTGTAAGCATTTCTTCATCTCCCGTTCATGAAGTATATGTTTTGGTGAAAGAAGTGACTTTCTCCAAGTTCACGTGCATTAGGTGTAAGTTGCCGCCATGAATTTGAGAAAGGTTTGTTTTCTTTCCTCTGGAATCATCCCAAATTAGTCATGCATACATGCGAAGTATTCTATGGTTTGGTAGATTAATTACCTCCACTCCATATGTATTCCCTAGCACACCAAGCCACTGATTGATTTGTTCAAGGAGAAGAAGTTCCTTCCTAAGAGCTAATATGGACTTGTGTAAGGACTTCGATATCCTCGATGATGGTTCCTCACCTGAACTTTTGTAGTGTTTTATTGTAAGACTACTATGTGGTCATGCTTGTCTTGGACAACATGTTCACATGTGTGTAGCAGAACCAGATCATGTTTTGGAGCTTGCTATCGTAGTTCATCTCCCGAGAGTCTCGCAATGTTATGTCGTCGACTTGTGTTGCAACCTTTCTTTCTAGGCATGTTGTCTGAAAAAAATCATGTTACCAGCCAGATCTGAATCTTAGGCAGATATGATGGCTGGAACATTTCCAAGATCTATGATGTAGGTCCCGACGAGATTGATGTTCTGGCCGACACAGCTAGTCGGAAGATCTATTATGGTAGTATCTTGAATGAGCAGACCATCTTCTCCATGAGGATTCGGTATGACTTATTCCACAAGTTGTTCCTTATGGATTTTGTGCTCCCGAAGTCCGACCTTTACTTGATGGCCATGTTGATGCTTTTAAGCATTGACCGTGGTACCTAGTACATCAAGGAGAACATTAGAAGCGGAGTGCTAAATGTCTCTCGGTCGATCATCCAGATTTGCTTCTTTGGCATTGCTAAGGAAAAATCTGAGAAAGTGATGTCCTCCTTGCATCTGCATCCTCCATCACCGTTCATCATGGTAGTATGATGTGTTGCCAGGATCCTCAGCACGGATGTTGGTAAAACCTTGATGAATACGGAAATGCTAAGGTCTTGAGAGCATGCTCAGTCACTGGGCTATATCCTCGGTATCAATTGGAATGTGCCTTTCGTTGCCGAGTTGTCCTATAACCCTAGTTTCCTCTCCAAACTGAGTATGCCATTCTTTCGAATTCATTCAAACGATCAATTGTGATTTTCCTTAGGCTAGTATAGAGAGTTTCAATGATCTCTGTATCAAAAGTAATTCTTTTTGCCACTTAAGGGAATAATTCTACGAGTCACTTTCCCGAGGTGTCTCGTTATGGAATCATGGAAATTATCTCCTCACTACCTTGAAAACCATGCACTATCCTACTCCAGCATGGAATTATCGCCTACCAATTTGAACCTTTGTCATATGTTTCTCATCCATCATCTCTGATGTGTGCTTTGCGTCTTAGCTCAAGGGATGTTTCTACGTCTCATTCCATGAGTTGATCTTGTGTTCTTTAAGATCGATGATCCATTCTTGTGAGGTTGTCTTGCTCTCTTGTCGCCATGTTGGATGAAGTTCTCGAAGGAAAGGATGTCGTAATCAAAGATGATGATCAAATCAATGTTCTTATGAAGTGCAACATGGATCGTGAAGACTGTGTCAGTTTCGTGTCCCCTCTACCTTCTTACCTCACGTCCTGAATCTCGGGACGAGATTCTTGTTTAGTGGGGGTGAGTTGTCATAGCCCTAGAATTTGTTTGTAATTAGCTGCATTTGAGAGCATCATGCATCATGTCTAAATTCCGAAAGTTGAATTTAGGTTAGTTGAAACCCTCAGAAGTCACTTCAGAAATAATCAACATTAAAATCTTTTCAAATGAATCCAAGAAAATGTTCCTGTTATTCTATAAAAATATTGGCAAGAGGTAAAATTCAAACCAATATTTTTGGAGACTCAGAGATATTTATTTTGGGCCTTTGAATTAAATCAATAGCTATTTGAATTGGATTTATATCTACTATTAAATAAATATATGTCCAATAATTCTGAAATATTTTGTGGAGCTTTGGTTTAATTATTTTAGCTCCCACAACAATTTTCAGAAGCAACAAAATAATTTGGTTAGCAAACCAAGTTCAAACAGAGGCAAACAATAGAAAACAGGAACTAGAATAAAGGAAAGAGAGAGAGAAAGAGTTTACCTGGGCCTTACCTAGCAGAAGCAGCCCAGCCCACCAGGGGCAACACTGTCTTATAGCTCCTGCCAGTAGGAGCAGCTGCGTGCCCGGCATGCCGCAGCCGTGCCACCTCCTGCTCCAGCGCGACGCCCCGACTCTTCCAGCCACCCCAGTGAGACGCCCAGACACCCCCGGATCCTCCCCCTCTTAGCGCTCTCTCTCCCCTCGCCTGGACCACTCTCTCTCTCTCACCCACCCAAGCGAGCTCGTCGCCGCCGACGCCGTTTACCGCGGCCACAGCCACCCCCTTGCTCCCCTGACCTATCCAAGAGCTCCGGGATGTCTTCCTCATCCTCTCCACCAAGCCATGGAACTACGGACGTGCCACAACGTCGCCAACATCGTCGTTTCCATCGCCGGCCATCATGGATCCTCGCCATTGATTCGAGAGCTATCAGACGTCCCCGAGCCCGCTAACCACCTGTAGCTCCGCGGTGAACCGCTGACCCGATTTCCCCTTGCCCCGTCGTCCCTAGCATCATGTAGCTGCCGTCCCCATGAGCTCCGAAGCTCGCTGCCGTCAGGCCTCATCGCCGCCGCGACCAGAGCTAGCTATTACTGCAACTGAGCACTGCAACATGCTCAGCACGCCATCAGGAGTCCATAGCACCCACCCTCTGTTCCTGCCGTGTGCTGCAACGCCGTTCTCGCTGAGGTCCGAACTCCGGCCACCGCGGTTGTCGTCGTCGCCGTCGTTCCCGGCCTCCCCGCACCCAACCGCTAGCACTACTAGATGCGCGAAAGCGCTAGCAACCCGTAGCCACAAACCGCTCATCGAACGGTGGCCCATAGAGCAAACCCGACGCGAGCACCGTCGCGGCCTGTCGTCGCCGGCGGTTAAACGCCGGTGGCTGACATGGCACCATTAGTTTAGGTGCTAATCGTGTTTAGTTGTTGCCTGTGTTAGTGACATGTGGGTCCCCGAGCGTAATTAGGTTAGTCTAATTTTCTGTTAAGATTAGTACTAATATGTGTGGACCCCACGTGTCAGCTTTGACTTTGGTCAAGTCAATGTTGACCGGTCCCACCTGTCATCCACCAAACCAGCCTGAGACACCGACGTATGGGTCCCATAGGTCAGGTTTGACCTGGCCGACCCATTTGACCTGCTGACGTCACACCTATGTCATGCTGATGCAGTAAATCATTTTCTAGATTTAAAATAATTAGAAAATTCCAGAAAATGTCTAAAACTTCTAAAAATCATAGCAATTAATCTATAACTCAGAATGAAATAATTTATATATGAAAAATTATCAGAAAAATTCAAGGAATCCATCTGTACCATTTTCATGCATGTTTGAACAATGTTTGTCCTCTGTTTTGGACAAAACAAATAAAGGGCATTTAATTAATCATATATGGAGTTGGAATTTGAATCATGTATTCAAACCAACTTCATTTAAATCATAGCTAGATGCATTAGCTCAAATCACAACATATTGCCATGTCATGATCATGCATCATATTGTGGCATTGCATTGATTGTGTTCTTTCTCAGTTGCCGGTGTTTGTCCCCTCTCGGTAGACGTGTACCGACGACGAGAACGATGACACTGATGAAGTGTGTTCCTCTTCAGAAGTGTCAGGCAAGCAAAACCCCCTTGTTCATTCCGATACAATCCCACTCTCTCGCTCCTGCTCTCTTTTACTGCATTAGGACAACACCGATTCAACTGTTACATGCTGTGGTAGTTGAACCCCTTTCCTCTGCATGACCTGTCATTGCCACAGTAAATAGATGAAACCCACTAGCATGAGTAGGAGTTGTTTGAGCCCTGATGTGCCTACTCATTCATGCTTGTTTGTCATGCCTCTCTCGACTCCGGGCGCTCCAAGCTCTCTCGACTTATTAATCAACCTGATCTTTGTCCAGGAGTTGCAACTAGTTTCTGGTGTTTGTAGGTAGTGTTAGTAGTCTACCAGGTGGCACCCGGTACAGGTGGGCTTGGGACAGACTAGGCACAGTGGCCCGGTGTACCAAGTGGCACCCGGATGGTGGGCTTGGGAACCCTGCTCACATCGTTTGGGGCCGTGAGCGACACCCCGGTCGGATCTCCTTGCGGATGGAACCCGAATAGGCGATAAACCTGGACTAGAGACTTGTTGGTTAGTCAGGTCCTGGCCGACTCCCTCGCCAGGCTTCCGCTTGAAGGTTGCCGAGATACACGATGTGTACATGGTGGTAAGTGGCGAGAGCGTGTGTGAAGAAGTACACCACTGCAGGGTTATCATTATCTACTCGAATAGCCGGATTCCTCGGATATGGAAACTTGGACCCCTTGCATAGTTCATAGACAAGTGAAAGTGGATACTCTAAAATGCGCAAGATAAGCGTGAGTGCTATGGATGGCGTTCTCGTAGGGAGACGGGAGCGGATCCTTAGTGGTGTATTGATATGGTGAATATGTGGACTCGTGTGCGCCACCTCAAAGAGTTATTTGCAGTCGTAGTTCAGGATAGCCATCGAGTCAAAGCTGGCTTGCTGCAGTTAAACTCCACCACCCCTTTGATGATACCGATGCATATGTAGTTAGTTCTGATGTAAGTCTTGCTGGGTACATTTGTACTCATGTTTGCTTAATTTATGTTTTGCAGAGAGAGTTCAGTCTCACTAGTAGTATTGCGTGGACTTCGAAGTTTAGCTTGTTACCACAGCTACGATCTTGTACCCTTGGGAGGGTCTTGTAGATAGTCAGGCTTCTTAGCCTTTTTTCATTTGTAGTTGTCTGTACTCAGACAAGTTATCCTTCCGCATGTGCTTGTTGCTTGTATGCTCTGTATGTTGGGTCATGAGACCCATGTTTGTAATTCTTGGCTCTTCAGAGCCTAATGAATAAATACTTTGAGTCGTAGAGTTTTGTTGTGATGCCATGTTGTATTACACATATCGAGCATATTGTGTGTATGATTGAAATGCTTGGTATGTGTGGGATCCGACAACCTAGTTGTTTATCCTTGGTAGCCTCTCTTATGGGAAAATGTAGTCTTGTGCTTCCATGAGCCATAGTAGTCCGCTACAGCCCGGTTCACCGGAGTCCTGCTAGCCCAGCACTACTGCTCCAGAACACTTGACTGGACAGCATTTTATTCACTTCGTTCCTGTGTCTGTCCCTTTGGGGAAATGTCACGCAGTGATATCCGGAGTCCTGCCTAGCCTGCTACAGCCCGGTTCACCGTTGTCCTGTTAGCCCAGTGCTACAGACCGGATTCGCACGCTGCTAACTGACATGCTCGATGTTGATTCATGTATGCATGTCCCCGTAAGTTAGTGCCACTTTGGGTTCACGACTAGTCATGTCGGCCCGGGTTCTCTGTCATATGGATGCTAGCGACACTATCATATACGTGAGCCAAAAGGCGCAAACGGTCACGGGTCATGGTAAGGCGACACCCGTGGGGATACCGTGCGTGAGGCCGCAAAGTGATATGAGGTGTTACAGGCTAGATCGGTGTGACTTAGAATCGGGGTCCTGACAGTCATAACCTCGAATAGTCTTTATACCGTCTACGAGATCTGGTACGACAGCCAGGGTATTTATAGAACCCTTAGTAACAACACGAAGATTCATCTTTTGGAACTCTGGGGGAGGGGGAGTGAGTGCACCAGGGGGGACAATATGAAGGTTCAGCCTTTTAAATTCTTCGACAAGTGAGGGCTGAACTTTGTGAACCTGGAGGTGGTTGCAGTAAGACTTGCGGCTTAAGGCATCACCATTACATTAGCCTTGCCTAGGGTATAGGATATACCCATGTCAAAGTCTACAACAGTCTCCATCCATCTCTGTTGACGGAGGTTCAGGCCTGGTTGAGTAAATAGATACTTTAGACTTTGGTGGTCGGTGAAGATCTCACAACGATTACCGAGAAGGTAATGTCGCCACTGCTTCAGAGCATGAATGACAGCAGCAAGCTCGAGGTCGTGAACTGGGTAGTTTTCTTCGTGAGGGTGCAGTTGACGAGAGGCATAAGTAATCACTCTGCGCTCTTGCATTAGGACATAGCTAATCCTTGACGGGAAGCGTCGCAGTAAATGATGAAGTCCTTCTTAGTATCAGGTGGAGCAAGCACTGTGGCAGAAGTCAACTTGTCTTTAAGCGCCTGGAAACTTTCTTGACACTTGTCTGTCCATTGAAACTTGACGCCCTTATGCAACAGATTAGTCAGAGGCCTAGCAATCTTGGAGAAGTTCTCGACGAATCGAGGACAATAGCTGGCGAGACCGAGAAAACTTTGGACTTGCTTAACATTCTTCGGAGGAGTCCAATCGAGAATAGCCTGGACTCATTCAGGGTTGACGGCAATACCATCCTTGGAGATGACATGCCCAAGATAGGTTACTTCGGAGAGCCAAAATACACACTTGGAACTTAGCGTAGAGTTGATGCTCTCGAAGCTTTTCCAGCACAAGACGAAAATGTTCTGCATGTTCTTCTTTGTTCTTGGAAAATACAAGGATATCATCCAGATAAACCATGATGAACTTGTCGAGGTAATCCATGAATATGTAGTTCATCAGACGAGAGAAGGTGGTGGGAGCATTCGTTAAGCCGAATGACATGACAGTGTACTCGTATGATCCATACCGAGTCACGAAGGCGGTCTTTGGGATATCCTCTTCACGAACACGGATCTGGTGGTAACCCAACCTCAAGTCGAGTTTGGAGAACACCGATGAACCAGCCAGTTGATCATAAAGATCATTGATCCGAGAGAGGGGATATTTGTTCTGAATAGTGGCTTGGTTAATAGGACGATAGTCTTGGACTAATCGGTTCGTCCCATCCTTCTTCTTAACAAAGAGAGAAGGTGCTCCCCAAGGAGAGCAACTAGGGCGAATGAAACCTTTGCTAAGATATTTGTCAATTTCCTCCTTAAGCTCAATGAGTTCATGCGGCGGCATCTTGTAAGGTCGTTTGGCTATAGGGGTGGTGCCTGGTTTCAAGTCGATGATGAATTCGCCAGCTCTAGCAGGGGGAATCCCTAGAAGTTCTTCAGGAAAGATGTCTTGGAATTCACGAACGACGGGAATGTTTTCAATGTCCTCGAGTGGTGCAGCGTTCAATGCATTCAATGCATAAAGCCGTGCCTCGGCATTCTGAACCAGATGAGCCTGGTAAGTAATTATTTCATCAGAAGGGTGTAGCAGATGGACGGTTTTAGTGGCGCAAACTATAGAAGCGGTATGCGCTTTCAACCAATCCATTCCCAAAATGAGATCAATGCTACAGGACTTCAGTACGATGGGAGAGACAAGGAATTCTAGTCCTTCGATTTCAACGAGGACATATTTGCAAATCATGGAGGTCCGACATTGGCCCGCGGGGGTGTGTACTAATAGCGAAGCGTTCATGTCTTCGCTTTTAATGCCATGCATGAATGCAAAATCCTCTGACATGAATGAATGTGATGCACCTGTATCAAATAAAACGAATGCTGGTACGGAATTTATGAGGAGTGTACCCATCACGGTAGCAGACTGGTCTAGAACTTCATTGAGATCAACGTGGTTGGCATGAACACGACCATAAGACCTGGCATTGTTGTTGCAAGGCTGGTTGCTTCCACGGCCAGCTGCGGGAAGGGCCAGTTGATTCTGATTCTGATTGCAGTCTCTGGCACGGTGACCTGGTTGACCACACTTGTAGCAGAGACCATTATTGGGAGTGGGAACATGAGCTCGGGGTGGTGGAGCTGGAAGCCTTGGCTGCCTAGTTGGTGGGGGAGGAAGACGCGATGCAGCATAGGACTGCCTTGGAGCAGGTGCAGTTGGCCGGTACATGTTGTTGGGAATCCATATCCTACACTTCTGCGAGGACGGGCCCGAAGATGAGCCTGTGTCACGATTGCGCCTATGAGAGCTCTGGTGTTCCTGCAGACTATTTTCGACATTGATGGCCTTGTTCACCAAGGTGGCGAAATCAGCAAAGTCATGCACTAGAAGTGCGAGCTTGATGTCAGCTTGGAGGCCATCACGGAACTTCTCTTGTCTGCGTGCATCAGTTGCAATGTCTTCTTCAGCATAGCGGGATAAATCCAGAAACTCCCGCTGATAAGCTTCCATAGTTTTGTTACCTTGGGTGAGGTTGCGGAACTCGTACTTCTTCCGGTCCATGACTCCCTGAGGAATGAAGCAGGCACGGAAAGCAGTTTGGAAGTCTGGCCAGGTGATGATTGTTCCAACCGGCAGAGTACGCCTGCGGTTGTCCCACCATTGGGCAGCGGGTCCTTTCAGGAAGAAGGAAGCAAAGGTGACATAGCTGGCAGGGGCTACATCAGCAGACTCCATCTCATAGGTGATGTCACGGAGCCAGTCATCAGCATCTAGAGGTTGAGTTGAGCTGTGGTACATAGTTGGGTTGAGGCGCATGAAATCCTGCAGAGTCACTTGGACTGGCTGATGGTTCATATTGGGGCGAGGAAACTAAGCCATCATATTTTCCATGAACTGGCGGTTCAGCTCGAACTGTTGGATCATACCAGCCATGTACTCAGGCGGTGGCGGGCATGGACACCACGACCACGACCACCTGGTCTAACCATCCTGCTAATATATAATAGGGGTAGTTCAGCATTGAGAAATTTGCAAGGACAAGAATCATTCATGATGAAACATGCATAATGAAAGGAACACGATAGTTACTACATAGTAGTTGGCATATCTTACAAAAGGGATCATGCATAGAGTTCAGTACACAGAGTTCAGTATGCAGACTAAAGACAACATAGGCGGCACGCAAGCTCGCGGCGAATGCATCTAATACTAATAAGCAGGCCTACATCAGTCCCAGGAGGAACTGTGGAGGTAGGTGTCGCCGGACAACTGGTAGTGACGCGATAGGAAGTCCTCCACATCAGTAGCCTGGGGTCCGCGGATACTCTGGTGCAGAACCCGACGCGTAAGTGGCAGAAGAGGACCAAGTGCGGGAGAGTAGCCTCCCACATCTGGCCAGCCGACACCCTGGGGCATCACGGTCCTGGCAGGGTAGATCACAGAACGCGATAGATCACCAGATCGGACAAAGGGGTGCAAAAGCGTCAAAGCACGGTAAACGTGCTGACGGGTGGTGTACAACTCATGGCAAAGATCTTGGTTAGCTCTATCCAGCCCATCAGCATGCAGAACCAGGTTCTGATGGTAGAAGGGCTCCTGGGTGATGGTGGAGTAGGCAGCAGTGTAGTATCCCTCCGCACCAACATCGGATGCGATAGCAATGTGCCTGAAAGGGGAGGTGTCCAACTCCCGATACTCTCCACAAAGACGTGACAGAGCAGCATAAGCAGCATCGTGGACCACCATGTCGATAGTCACTCCAACACCATGAGCAGTGTGCAGCACGGTAGTGGAGTCATACTCCCGAGAGTAGAGGTGGACGATGGCATGGTACCGCTCCTGTTAAAGTCCTGATACTCCTCGTAGACAGTGTACTCAGGGTGCCAGCGATAACCTAGATAGGTCATCATCTCAACCAACACAGCAGGTGATCCTGAGGCACCAATGGCCGTCGTGTGGTGCACGACCTGTCTCGTGGGTTCCATCTGAAAACAAAGATGTTTCAAAGGAATCAATTGACAGTGTGGGTATAGTTCAAAATACTACTCTAAGGAAAAACTAGGGCTTATCCAACTTTGGGGTGAATGTGGTCATGGGATCCTAATGTTAGCATTACTAAATTTGTTTAACCCAAGTAGAAGAGAGTTCAGAGTCCCAGAGTAACGATCGAGGAGTAAAAGATCCTAATACCACCCAAATGGCGACGTGGGCCCGTAAGACACACAACCATGTTAGTAAAAGTTTTTCAATGTCTAGACTCAACTTCGGCTAAGGAGTGTGGAAGGGGGATTCCTACAGGCAGTCAGCTCTGATACCAACTTGTGTCACCCCCGATTCAATCGTACACTAAGCATAGACGCAAACATGTACGATCAAGATCAGAGACTCACGGGAAGATATCACAACACAACTCTACAAATAAAATAAGTCATACAAGCATCATATTACAAGCCAGGGCCCTCGAGGGCTCGAATACAAGAGCTCGATCACAGATGAGTCAGCGGAAGCAATAATATCTGAGTACAGACATAAGTTAAACAAGTTGCCATAAGATGGCTAGCACAAGCTAGGATACATATCGAAAGAGGCGCAGGCCTCCTGCCTGGGATCCTCCTAAACTACTCATGGTCGTCGTCAGCAACCCGCACGTAGTAGTAGGCACCTCCAGTGTAGTAGGAGTCGTCGTCGACGGCGGCGTCTGGCTCCTAGACTCCATCATTTAGTCGCAACAAACGGGTATAGAACGGAGGGAAAGGGGGAGCAAAGCAACCGTGAGTACTCATCCAAAGTACTCGCAAGCAAGGAGCTACACTACAATGCATGCATTGGAATCAAATGGAAAAGGGATAGCATATGTGGAATGAACTGCAGAATGCCGGAATAAAAAGGGGATAGCTAGTCCTATCGAAGACTACGCTTCTGGCAACCTCCATCTTGCAGCAGATGAAGAGAGTAGATGGTAAGTTCACCAGGTATCATCGCATAGCATAATCCTACCCGGTGATCCTCCCCTTGTCGCCTTGTGAGAGAGTGATCACCGAGTTGTATCTGGCACTTCGAAGAGTGTATTTTATTAAGTATCCGGTTCTAGTTGTCATAAGGTCAAGGTACAACTCCGGGTCGTCCTTTTACCGAGGGACACGGCTATTCGAATAGATAAACTTCCCTGCAGGGGTGCACCACATTTCCCAACACGCTTGATCCCCTTTGGCCGGACACACTTTCCTGGGTCATGCCCGGCCTCGGAAGATCAACACGTCACATCCCCACCTAGGCACAACAGAGAGGTCAGCATGCCGGTCTAAATCCTATGGCACAGGGATCTGGGCCCATCGCCCATTGCACACCTGCACATTGTGAGGGCAGTCGGAAGCGGACCTAGCCCCCTTAATACAAGAGCAGGCTTACGGTCCAATCTGGCACGTGCCGCTCAGTCGTTGACGTCATGAAGGCTTCGGCTGATACCACGACGTCGAGTGCCCATAATTGTTCCCGCGTAGTTGGTTAGTGTGTATAGACTAGTGGCCAGACTCAGATCAAATACCAAGATCTCGTTAAGCGTGTTATTTTGAAATAACCGCGGACGCCGACCAGGGCCAGGCCCACCTCTCTCCTAGGTGGTCTCAACCTACCCTGTCGCTCCGCCACAAAGATCCACTCAGAGGGCCGTCGGGACAACCGTCCTTTCGGACCCAATCCGTGAATTACTCGCGGGTACTCTACGAGCCGACCCGACTTTAGTCACCACAAGTATCATATAATATGTATATAAGTATATACCCGTGATCACCTCCTGAGTGATCATGGCTCGATAGTATAGCATGACAGACGGACAAGAATGTAGGGCCACTGATGGTATACTAGCATCCTATACTAAGCATTTAGGATTGCAAGTAAGGTATCAATAACTGTAGCAACAATGACAGGCTATGCATCAGGATAGGATTTACGGAAAGCAGTAACATGCTACAGTACACTAATGCAAGCAGTAGAGAGAAGGGTAGGTGATATCTGGTGATCAGGGGGGGCTTGCCTGGTTGCTCCGGCAAGGAGGGGTCGTCAACAGCGTAGTCGACCGGGGCACCAGTAGCGGCATCAGTCTCGTAGTCTACCGGAGAGAAGAGGGGGAAGAAATAATGAATACAATGCAAACAGATGCATATCAATGCATGACATGACAGGTAGTGGTGCTAGGTGTGCCCTAACGCAGTAGGTGGTGATACCGGTGAAGGGGAAAAACAACCAGGGAAAATATCCCCGGTGTTTCGCGTTTTCGGACAGATGAACCGGAGGGGGAAAGTTGCGTGTTCGCTATGCTAGGGATGTGTGGCGGACGGACGGGCTGCGTATCCAGATTCGTCTCATCGTTCTAAGCAACTTTCATGTACAAAGTTTTCCATCCGAGCTACGATTTATTTTATATTAATTTTAAAAGATTTAAAGCACTTTTAGGATTTATTTAATTATTCTAAATCAATATTATCCAAAACAGTGTTTGCTGATGTCAGCATGATGTCAGCAGTCAACAGGGGTGTTGACTGGTCAAACTGACGTGTGGGTCCCACATGTCATAGGCTGAAGACTAATTATTTGTAAATATTTAATTAGCAGGTTTAATTAAAGTTAATTAGTTAACTAAACAGTGTTAATTAAGTTAATTAATTAATTAATTATTATTATTATTTAATTCTTTTAATTTAATTTTTTTAAACGTTCTAGGGCCGGGCCCCACATGTCATTGGCCCTAGGGGCCTATGGGGCGCCGCAAGCGGGCGGGGCATAGGACGCGCCCGAGCGGGCGCACGCCTAGTGCAGGCGGACCCGACAGGGGCCGGCGCAGGGGGGCGGTGGCCACGACGCAGGGGGCGGTGGCCACGGCGCTGGCCAGGCGGTCGCGACGACGAGGAAGCGGCACAGGCGAGGACACGGCGACCTGGGGAGGTAGTGGCATGGCGGGTGCGGTGGGTAGAGGAGGCAACGGCAGGGGGTGCGTGCGTTGGGCGACGGCGGGCCGCTTCCAGGGGGCCAGTAGCAGGAGCGAGGGCGCAGCCGGCGAGCCGAGTGGGGCGGCGCGCGCTCCAGCAAAGGGGGAGGAGACGCGGGGCGACAGAGGGCGAGCATCGAGTGCGGAAGGGGCGATGGTTGGCTTCGGCGTGGGCGGGCTCGTGGCCAGGTGACGAGGTAGCGCCGGGGTAGGCCTGGGCGCGGAGCAGCCGGAGCGGGCGCGGCCAGGGTTAGCGCGGGGAGGCGCGGTGGCTGTGACGTACGGGCGTGCGCGGGAGTGAAGGAAAGAGGAGGGGTGCAGCAGAGGGGGCACGCCGCAGGGGAGGTCCGTGGGCGAGCGGCGTGAGAGGGAGCGGAGCGCGTGGGCGTGCGCGGTGGGGCGGAGGAGCGAGCCGAGGCGCGCACGAGCTCGAGTGCGGGTCGGCGCCAGCAGGCGCGGTGAGCGCGCACCGCGCCGGAGCGGGGCGTGCAGAGAGGTAAAGAGGAAAGGGCGGCGGATCACGGCGGGTGCAGAGACGTGGCAACGGGGGTTGAGGAGGAGTCGAGGACGACAACGCTGATGAGGAGGCGGCGTTCCGGGCGGCGTCGAGGCGGGGGGATCGTCTGCGAGGTCGAGGCGCGTGGGGTTCGTTCCTCGATCCAGAATGGGGAGGGGGAG
>NC_057806.1:319410940-319411549 GCF_018294505.1 Triticum aestivum | reverse complement strand
GGCAACGGCGGTGACGGCGACGACGGGTGGCGGGGGCGACGGCGGTGACGGCGACGACGGGCGACGGGGGCGGCGAGGGTGGCGCGCGATGGGCAACGGGTGCGACGAAGAAGATGGATCGAGAGAAGAAGTGGTGGTCGATGAAACTGATTTTTTCGTAAGTGCCATATATATAGGAGGGGTCTTTAGTACCGGTTGGAGCCACCAACCGGTACTAAAGGCCAATTTTCAATTTGAATGCTGCATACTGAACACAAAAGAAGTCCGGAGTTCAAATAAGTTTAAAAAACATTGAAGTGCCCGTGTAACAGATGAGTTCTCGTCCGAAACTCTGATACTCCGAAAGAGTTTGTCCAATTTGTACACGAAGTGCGTCCAGTTTTTGCCGTGACCCTCTCTACTCTTTCGCACATGCTATGCGGGTGAAATGATGATACCATGCCAATTTGCAACATTTTCAAAATTCATTTTGTAGTGATTTTCAATTTCACGGTCATTTAGCTATCTAAACAATTAGGTAAATGACCGAAAAACAACAAATGATGTCAGAACATGTTAGAAATTGATGACGTCACTTTGAATGTTGCATAATGAACACAAAAGAAGTCC
>NC_057806.1:319383714-319410930 GCF_018294505.1 Triticum aestivum | reverse complement strand
CCAGAATGGGGAGGGGGAGAGAGGAGTGGGGCGAGTGAGGTGTGGGGAGCGGTTAGGGTTTCCTCAGGGAGGGTTATGGAGAGGAGTGGGGTGGGCCGGCCTGGTGGCCCGGTTGGGCTGGTGGCCTGCTAGCTAGCTGGGCCATTCGGCCCAGGGGGAGGGGTGTTTCTTCCTTTTCTTTTCTTTTTTTGTTTTCTTTTCTGTTTCTTGTATTTTCCTTTCTTTTATTTATTTTTCTTTTCTGTTTTATTTAGTTTAGGGCATTTAAGTATTTTATAAAATTGTGTCTTCTACACCATAGTTACTTATGCCATATTTGGCACGGTCCGGACATTTTTGTTTCAACTTTTGAATTTTTTTATCATTTGGCTTAAATTCAAATTTGAATTTGAATCGGTTTTGAACTAACTCTAGATTAACAATAGTAATCGTGGTGACGTGGCATCATTAACGTGGGATTACTGTAGCATAATTATCTGGGTGTTACATGCTCATATTGGTTGGTACATATTCTACGAAGATCTTTATCGGTCAAACCGCATAACAACATACGTTGTTCCCTTTGTCATCAGTATGTTACTTGCCCGAGATCCGATCGTCGATATCATCATACCTAGTTCAATCTCGTTACCGGCAAGTCTCTTTACTCGTTCTGTAATACATCATCCCATGACTAACTCATTAGTCACATTGCTTGCAAGGCTCATAGTGATGTGCATTACCGAGAGGGCTCAGAGATACCTCTCCGATGCACGGAGTGACAAATCCTAATCTCGATCTATGCCAACTCAACAAACACCATAGAAGACACCTGTAGAGCATATTTATAATCACCCAGTTACATTATGACGTTTGATAGCACACAAGGTGTTCCTCCGGTATTCGGGAGTTACATAATCTCATAGTCTGAGGAACATATATAAGTCATGAAGAAAACAATAGCAGCAAAACTAAACAATTATTATGCTAAGCTAACGGATGGGTCTTGTCCATCACATCATTCTCCTAATGATGTGATCCCATTCATCAAATGACAACACATGTCTATGGTCAAGAAACATAACCATCTTTGATTAACGAGCTACTCAAGTAAAGACATACTAGAGACACTGTCTTTTGTCTATGTATTCACGCATATACTAAGTTTCCGGTTAATACAATTCTAGCATGAATAATAAACATTTAGCATGATATAAGGAAATATAAATAACAACTTTATTATTACCTCTAGGACATATTTCCTTCAAGCGTCGGGAAGCCGCCCTGCGAGAGGGCCTCGCAAGGCTTTCGTCGATACCTGAGTGCGCGCTCCTTGCGAGGCGGGGTCCTCACAAAGGGGCCTGCTCATGAAGTCCTGACGATGGGCCAGTTTGGGCCTTGTAAGGGCGTCGTGTCCTGGACCGCAGACAGATGGCCCTGGGTACCCCCTGTCGGGGATATACCCCGCGGTATGAACCGGCCGGAGTTATAATCCTGCTGGGACCTGGTAAACCGGCAGGTGTTAAGTTAGATAATAACCCGGCAGGTGTTAAGTCAGATGATAACCCGGCAGGTGTTAAGTCAGATGATAACCCGGCAGACCAACATAAACCGGCAGACCATCATAAACCGGCAGACAGTCATAACCCGGCAGACAATGATAACTGGTTGATAGTCATAACCCGGCAAACAGTGATAACTGGTTGACAGTCATAACCCGGCGGCATAGAGTCGCCTGGGGTTATGAAGGCCGAGACGTTATGAAGCCCAAGACGTTATGAAGCAAAAGACGTTAAACCCATGAAGAGAAGTCAGAATAGTTTAAGTCTTAATCCGAGTTGGACTCTACATGTAACCCGCCCCTTCAACATATATAAGGAGGGGCAGGGCACCCCAAGAGGGAGAGAAAATAATCTTAAGGGTTAGGGATAACTAGGAGAGCCGGTTTACGGCGACTCCTTCATGATGATAATAAGACCTAGCCAAAAACAGCACGTAGGGTTGTTACCGGATGATGTTTCCCGGGGCCCAAAGCTATCTAAATCCTTGTCTTGTGTTGCGTCTCTTGATTCCGCTCAACCCCTCTCAAGCTACTACAAAGATGCGTTGGCCTCACGACTAAGTCCTCACACTAGGACATCTGCCGGGACAATTCCACGACAGTTGGCGCCCACCGTGGGGCCTACGCATGGTGGTGACGAGTTCTTGAAGGGATCTCTCCCAGGGATCGAGAAGTTTGCAATTTTTTCGGATGAAAAATAAACCGGTTTGGAAGGATTCACATCAACCAGAAGTTTATCAGTCAAAGATTAATGGAATTTTTCAGCAATGGATTATACAAAGTTGAGATCAAGAGGAGTTAGGGTTACCCCGCAATCCTACAACTTATTTGGTGGATTTCGAGTTGCCGGGATCAACGGAATTTTTCCTAAAAAAGATGTGTCCGAGTCAACCTCACCAGCGCCGCCTGCCTCCAATTCCAAGCTCGGACCCTGCCTTGCCGAATCAAACCTTGCAGATGTAAATCGCCGCAACCGCCGCGGCTCTGCCATTGTTCACCGTCTTGTCAAGTAACCCTGACTCCCCGAGTCACCGGCTCATGTACCACATTTACACAGACTCGCGCCATCGGCTCTTCAACTCGATTTCGATTACAACGACCCGGAGCCGGAGGTAGACTCGGTTTTCGCTTTGGTTCATCGGGCCATCTAGCTTTTGCCTCTGCAGGTCTCCAGCTCAATTTTCGCTTCAGTTTTTGCCAAGTCGCCGGACCCTGTAGTGGGTCGCCGGTCCGGTGCCTCCTCAAACCGCCGTCTTGCCTTGCCACCACCATGGTTCGTTCCGCTGTTGTGGGCTTGTTTATGCGTCAAAACGCCGTTTTCAATCACAACCTATGACCACAACCTGGAGGAAGAGGTCAACATGAATAGACTCGTCTCCGCCTTCGTTTCTGCGTTCGAGCGGTTTCCACTGAGTCACCACGGCCTCCCCTTGCCGTAAGCCACCTTAGCTGCGCTCTGACTCTACTATGGCCAGGCCACCCTGGCTCGGTCAATCGGCAGCCTCGCCGGTTCAGAGCCGTCACTGCGTTGGCTTGTTTTTTGCACGACGTCACCTCCAAGATGAGTTGTACGCCAACCCGCCATCCACCATGCTTGAGTGATGAACCGGCCGCTACCATCATAGTTGTCGTGGCCTCTGTTCGCCTCGCCTTCCTGCCCGCCCGCCGCCCCGTTTCAAGGCCGCCGCTGATTCAGTTTCAACCCGCCACCGCCACCCGCTGGCTTCGCCTCGCCAGAGCTTCAAGTCGCCGACGCCGCAATTTCGCTCCAAACCGCCACCGTTTAAGTGCACGTCCACGAACAAGTTACCGCTGCGGCTACGGGTGCCAGCCTCTTGAGCCGCCGACCGCCGAGTCGTCGCCTGTGCCAAGACAGCCCGCCCTCACCGTGATCCGCCGCGGATTGATCCTGCTGCTGCGAGCGGGCCGGTGGCCTCGGGCCTCTTCTACAAGCCACCATCAGGCCATCTCGCAGTCGCTACTGAACTGACGAATCGGACCTCCTGTCTCTGCCGTCATGGCCGGCCGCCACACCACACCGAGTCGTTTCCTCCATCATCTCAGAATCGCCGTTGCCGCGACCTCACCTACAAAACTGCCATGGCCGCCTCACCGATGAGTCACGTACAGCTGCGGCCAATTCACCGCGCCCACTTCCACCATGGTCGTAATGAGCAGGATCCACCCGTTTCCATGCTTTTGAAGCCACCAACCTTGTTGCGTGAACCAGCCGTGCTTGAGGCCTCCTCGCCCACGAGCCTCCCGTACTTTTCAGCAGTTTGCCTCTTGTGTGTGTCGCCCCGGCCGACGCTGCTCCTCAGTCTAGTACCCGCGGTGCCTCCTAGCGTCCCTGCTTCAGCTGTCGTCGAGCTGCTGTAACTCGCCGCCGCAGTCCCACTTTTGCTGCTCCAACTCACCAACGCCGGTCCATCGGCTTCGCCTCAAGTTAAACCGGCGCGTCTCCATGGCCTCAGGATAAACCGGCGCGTCGATGTGGCCTCAAGTTAAATCGCCTCACCTACATCGTGAGCTGCCAAGCCAGCCCGCCACCATAGCTCCGCCTTGCTAGGGACATCCTCGGGCCGCCTGGCCTTTCAGTCGTTGTGGCCATGCTTCAACCCACCGCTCCTCCATGAGCCGGCTCTACCTCGGACTCGCCCGCCTCTGAATCGCCGACGCCGGTTCACCTGCGACCCAAGTCAGCGCCTGCAAGTATGCGGCTACGAGTTGGACTTTGTCGCCTAAAACCGCCAAGAGTCACTTCACCCTGCGCCGCTTCTATCGCTATGACTCGCCGGCCCCATCGCCAGGAGTTCACTAGTGATTTTCTGACGCGCCTCGCCCCCGCTGAGCCTCGCCTCGCCATCCGAGTCGCATCGAGCCGGCCTCGCCCCCGCGGAGCCGCCGCAACATTCGCCTTTGAGCCGTCGTCTTCGAGTCACCGGCGCCTTGACACCCTCCTCCGGTTGCATCTACCTCCAAGTTGCTAAGGCACCGCGAGCTGCCGCGGTTGCCCTCAAGCCGCCGCACTCCAACCTGGCCAGCCACCTCGCCGCCATCACCATCAAGTCGCCTCGCCGTGCTCACCTCCTATTACCTGTGACGCAGCCCTGTGCCGATGAGCCGCCACAGCATCGCTCCGCCTTACTGACGCACCCTTGAGCGTCTTGGCTCTTTGAAGTAAAGGATTATGAGGGGGAGTTTGACCCGGTGAAAAAGAATAGCGAGTGGAGTGGTTGCAGCGGCTGGTGGTGCCTGCATCCTACCGCGGTGGTTGCCGCCGGTGGCCGGTGGTTGGTGTTATTTTTTTGGAGGAAATCAGGTGGAGAGAGCGAAAGCAAGTGCATTGAATTTTGGAACAATCACACTGCTTCCTAAGAAAACGGATGCTGTGAGAATAGAGAAGTTTAGGCCGATCTGCCTTCTCAATGTTAGTTTCGAAATCTTCACCAAGGTCGGGACTAATAGGCTCACACAGATTGCGCATTCTGCGGTGCAATAGTCCCAAACTGTTTTCATGCCGGACAGAAACATCCTTGAAGGGGTGGTCGTTCTTCATGAAACGCTCCATGAAATCCATTCAAAAAAATTAGATGGAGTGGTTTTTAAGGTGGATTTCAAGAAAGCGTACGATAAAGTCAAGTGGCCATTCCTCCAACACGCATTGTGTATGAAAGGTTTTGATGAAGTCTGGCGCCGCCAGGTTGAATCGTTTATGCAAAAAGGGAGTGTTGGAATTAAAGTGAATGACGATATTGGTCATTACTTCCAGACACATAAAGGCCTAAGGCAAGGAGATCCGATGTCCCCTATCCTGTTTAACATTGTGGTTGATATGTTAGCAATTCTGGTAGGACGGGCTAAGGAGAATGGTCAAGTAGGTGGCTTGGTACCTCATCTTGTTGATGGAGGTGTATCCATCCTTTAGTATGCTGATGATACAATCATCTTTATGGAGCATGACTTGGCCAAGGCGAGAAATATGAAGTTGGTGTTATGCCTCTTCGAACAATTGACTGGGTTAAAGATTAACTTTCACAAGAGCGAGTTGTTCTGCTTTGGTAGAGCCAAGGATGAACAAGAGGCTTATAGGCAATTGTTTGGGCGCGATTTGGGGGCTTTACCTTTTGCTTACCTAGGTACACCAATACACCACCGTAAGCTAACAAACAGAGAATGAAAATGCATCGAAGACCGATTTGAAAAGAAACTGAGTTGCTGGAAGGGCAAGCTCATGTCATACGGAGGCTGATCAATTCTGATAAATTCGGTGCTCACGAGTATGCCTATGTTTCTCTTGTCGTTCTTTGAAGTCCCAGTTGGAGTCAGGAAAAGACTGGACTTCTATCGATCACGTTTCTTCTGGCAGGGTGATGAACTAAAATGAAAATACCGCCTAGCCAAATGGGATATCATCTGTAGACCGAAAGACCAAGGGGGTCTTGGTATTGAGAATCTTGAAGTTAAGAACAAATGCCTTCTCAGTAAGTGGCTGTGGAAGCTGTCCAGTGAGACGGATGCCATGTGGGCGCAAATCCTTCGTAGCAAGTACCTCAAACCAAAACTTTGTCCCAGGTGACAGTCAGGCCGACCGATTCGCCTTTCTGGAAAGGACTGATGAAAGTCAAATAATCCTTATTTAATAGGACAAAGTTCATTATTGGCAACGGTGCTAGTACACGTTTCTGGGAGGATACTTGGCTCGGAGAGGAACCCTTGGCCATTCAATACCCGTCTTTCTATCGCATTGGTCAACGACGAGAGGTGTTCGTTGCAACGGTATTTCAATCTATCCCCCTTAATATTTAGTTCAGACGATTGCTAGCGGACAATCGTTGGGAAAAATGGCTCCGTCTAGTTAGGAGACTGATGGAGATTCAGCTTTCTCAACAACCAGATGAATTACGCTGTAAGCTTACTAGGTCTGGAGTATTCACAGTTAAATTAATGTATATTGATGTTATCAATTCGAGCTTCATTCCTACCTCCAAGCATGTTTGGGTTGTCAAAGTTCTATTGAAAATAAAAGTGTTTATGTGGTTTGTCCATAAACAAGTTATTTTAACTAAGGACAACCTGACGAAGCGTAATTGGACAGGACCTACTAGGTGTAGTTTCTGTGATCGGGATGAGATGATCAAGCACCTGTTTCTTGACTGCCCGCTGGCCAAAGTTCTTTGGCGGACGGTCCACATTGCTTTTAATATTACTCCACCGAATTCTGTCAACACGTTACTTGGGACGTGGCTTAATGGGATTGAGCCCGACTTAGCGAGACATATTCGTGTAGGAGTATGCGCTTTGATGTGGACTATCTGGACTTGCAGAAATGATTTGGTTTTTAACAGAACATCACGTATTCATTTTTTGCAGGTTATCTTCCGAGCCACGACTTTGATCCGTTCGTGGTGCTACTCACTCAGATGGAGGCCATGGAGCATTTGGTTACTGGATCTGTCCCCTGGGATTTGGTAGCTCGGGATATCTTCAACCGGTTTGGATGGCGGTCATGTAATAGGATAGGAAATTATTTTACCTATCTCTCTTTAGCCTGCCGGTTGTGGCGTCCTTTATTTGGCTAGTTTGTGTTTCTAGCCCATTTTAGCTCTGTGTGAGTTTTTTTCTCTTTTTTCAGTTGGAGACTTTGAAACCTTGTTGAAACCTTTTTATTTGTTTTAATAAGATGGTCGTATGCATCACTCTGATGCAGAGGCCGGGAAGATCCCTTTTTCGAAAAAAATGGAGTCCAGATGACATGTGTCAGCAGAGGGAGGCAGATGACGTTCTATCATTTTCTTCCGGTTTAAAGGTGCTATGTCACATTGATCAAGTTATCCCTCCACGTACCTGACAGTCACAACATGAGGGTATCACGACTCATGAGTGGCCTACATGGTATTTTCAATCAAAGTGATCCACGTACAAACCTCATGTGAGACAAGAAAAAGACGAAGGAGGGCAGGTTACGTGGAGGCCTGGTGCTATAAATACTAAAGCTATACATAGCAGTACTACATCAGAAAGTGTTCATTCAAAAAAAGGTCACGTGGATGTTATGCTACATCACATCAGCGGAGCTCAACGTGCATATACTACCCAGTATTATATGGCACCAGTATCTGCGTTCATCCGACAAAAACAAAATCAGGTGTTATCTTTCTTATTTATTTTATCAGTACATTTTAATTCCTCTGAGCACCATTACACTCTCCTATTGGTGTTTTTATATACATGTAAAATTATTGTTATACTGCGGGTATAGAGCATGCACTGGCAACGTTCTACAACGGTGTTTTTGTTGGGTTTCGTAGTAATTTCAAAAAATTTCCTACGCGCACACAGGATCATGTGATGCATAGCAACGAGAGGAGAGTGTTGTCTACGTACCCAACGCAGACCGACTGCGGAAGCGATGACACGACGTAGAGGAAGTAGTCGTACGTCTTCACGATCCAACCGATCAAGCACCGAAACTACGGCACCTCCGAGTTCGAGCACACGTTCAGCTCGATGACGATCCCCGGACTCCGATCCAGCAAAGTGTCGGGGAAGAGTTTCGTCAGCACGACGGCATGGTGACGATCTTGATGAACTACAGCAGCAGGGCTTCGCCTAAACTCCGCTACAGTATTATCGAGGAATATGGTGGCAGGGGGCACCGCACACGGCTAAGGAATCGATCACGTGGATCAACTTGTGTCAACTTGTGTGTTTAGAGGTGCCCCTGCCTCAGTATATAAAGGAGCCAAGGGGGGGGAGGAGGCGCCGGCCAGGAGGAGGTGGCGCAGGAGGAGTCCTACTCCTACCGGGAGTAGGACTCCCCTCCAATCCTATTCCAACTAGGAATCCCCAAAGGGGGAAAGAGGAGAAGGGTGACCGGCCACCTCTCCTAGTCCTAATAGGACTAGGGGAAGGGGGGAGGCGCGCAGCCCTGGTGGGCAGCCCTTTCACCTTTCCACTAAGGCCCATGAAGGCCCATATGGTTCCCGGGGGGTTCCGGTAACCTCCCGGTAACCCGGTAAAATCCCGATTTCACCCGAAACACTTCCGATGTCCAAACATAGACTTCCAATATATCAATCTTTATGTCTCGACCATTTCGAGACTCCTCGTCATGTCCGTGATCACATCCGGGACTCCGAACAACCTTCGGTACATCAAAATGCATAAACTCATAATATAACTGTCATCGTAACCTTAAGCGTGCGGACCCTACGGGTTCGAGAACAATGTAGACATGACCGAGACACGTCTCTGGTCAATAACCAATAGCGGGACCTGGATGCCCATATTGGCTCCTACATATTCTACGAAGATCTTTATCGGTCAGACCGCATAACAACATACGTTGGTCCCTTTGTCATCGGTATGTTACTTGCCCGAGATTCGATCGTCGGTATCCAATACCTAGTTCAATCTCGTTACCGGCAAGTCTCTTTACTCGTTCCGTAATACATCATCTCACAACTAACATATTAGTTGTAATGCTTGCAAGGCTTATGTGATGTGTATTACCGAGAGGGCCCAGAGATACCTCTCCGACAATCGGAGTGACAAATCCTAATCTCGAAATACGCCAACCCAACATCGACCATTGGAGACACCTGTAGTACTCCTTTATAATCACCCAGTTACGTTGTGACGTTTGGTAGTACCCAAAGTGTTCCTCCGGTAAACGGGAGTTGCATAATCTCATAGTCGTAGGAACATGTATAAGTCATGAAGAAAGCAATAGCAACATACTAAACGATCGGGTGCTAAGCTAATGGAATGGGTCATGTCAATCAGATCATTCTACTAATGATGTGACCTCGTTAATCAAATAACAACTCATTGTTCATGGTTAGGAAACATAACCATCTTTGATTAACGAGCTAGTCAAGTAGAGGCATACTAGTGACACTCTGTTTGTCTATGTATTCACACATGTATTATGTTTCCGGTAAATACAATTCTAGCATGAATAATAAACATTTATCATGATTATAAGGAAATAAATAATAACTTTATTATTGCCTCTAGGGCATATTTCCTTCAGTCTCCCACTTGCACTAGAGTCAATAATCTAGATTACACTGTAATGAATCTAACACCCATGGAGCGTTGGTGCTGATCATGTTTTGCTCGTGGAAGAGGCTTAGTCAACGGGTCTGCAACATTCAGATCCGTATGTATCTTGCAAATCTCTATGTCTCCCACCTGGACTAGATCCCGGATGGAGTTGAAGCGTCTCTTGATGTGTTTGGTCCTTTTGTGAAATCTGGATTCCTTTGCCAAGGCAATTGCACCAGTATTGTCACAAAAGATTTTCATTGGACCCGATGCACTAGGTATGACACCTAGATCGGATATGAACTCCTTCATCCAGACTCCTTCATTTGCTGCTTCCGAAGCAGCTATGTATTCCGCTTCACATGTAGATCCCGCTACGACGCTTTGTTTAGAACTGCACCAACTGACAGCTCCACCGTTTAATGTAAACACGTATCCGGTTTGCGATTTAGAATCGTCCGGATCAGTGTCAAAGCTTGCATCAACGTAACCTTTTACGATGAGCTCTTTGTCACTTCCATATACGAGAAACATATCCTTAGTCCTTTTTAGGTATTGCAGGATGTTCTTGACCGCTGTCCAGTGATCCATTCCTGGATTACTTTGGTACCTCCCTGCTAAACTTATAGCAAGGCACACATCAGGTCTGGTACACAGCATTGCATACATGATAGAGCCTATGGCTGATGCATAGGGAACATCTTTCATATTCTCTCTATCTTCTGCAGTGGTCGGGCATTGAGTCTTACTCAATTTCACACCTTGTAACACAGGCAAGAACCCTTTCTTCGCTTGATCCATTTTGAACTTCTTCAAAATTTTGTCAAGGTATGTGCTTTGTGAAAGTCCAATTAAGCGTCTTGATCTATCTCTATAGATCTTAATGCCTAATATGTAAGCAGCTTCACCGAGGTCTTTCATTGAAAAACTTTTATTCAAGTATCCCTTTATGCTATCCAGAAATTCTATATCATTTCCAATCAGTAATATGTCATCCACATATAATATCAGAAATGCTACAGAGCTCCCACTCACTTTCTTGTAAATACAGGCTTCTCCGAAAGTCTGTATAAAACCAAATGCTTTGATCACACTATCAAAACGTTTATTCCAACTCCGAGAGGCTTGCACTAGTCCATAAATGGATCGCTGGAGCTTGCACACTTTGTTAGCTCCCTTTGGATCGACAAAACCTTCTGGTTGCATCATATACAACTCTTCTTCCAGAAATCCATTCAGGAATGCAGTTTTGACATCCATTTGCCAAATTTCATAATCATAAAATGCGGCAATTGCTAACATGATTCGGACGGACTTAAGCATCGCTACGGGTGAGAAGGTCTCATCGTAGTCAATTCCTTGAACTTGCCGAAAACCTTTTGCGACAAGTCGAGCTTTGTAGACAGTAACATTACCATCAGCGTCAGTCTTCTTCTTAAAAATCCATTTATTCTCAATTGCTTGCCGATCATCGGGCAAGTCAACCAAAGTCCATACTTTGTTCTCATACATGGATCCCATCTCAGATTTCATGGCTTCAAGCCACTTTACGGAATCTGGGCTCACCATCGCTTCTTCATAGTTCGTAGGTTCATCATGATCTAGTAGCATGACCTCCAGAACAGGATTACCGAACCACTCTGGTGCGGATCTTACTTTGGTTGATCTACGCGGTTCAGTAGTATCTTGATCTGAAGTTTCATGATCATTATCATTGGCTTCCTCACTAACTGGTGTAGGTGTCACTGAAACAGTTTTCTGTGATGAACTACTTTCCAGTAAGGGAGCAGGTACAGTTACCTCGTCAAGTTATACTTTCCTCCCACTCACTTCTTTCGAGAGAAACTCCTTCTCTAGAAATGATCCATTCTTAGCAACGAATGTTTTGCCTTCGGATTTGTGATAGAAGGTGTACCCAACAGTTTCCTTTGGGTATCCTATGAAGACACATTTCTCCGATTTGGGTTCGAGCTTATCAGGTTGAAGCTTTTTCACATAAGCATCGCAGCCCCAAACTTTAAGAAACGGCAACTTTGGTTTCTTGCCAAACCACAGTTCATAAGGCGTCGTCTCAACGGATTTTGATGGTGCCCTATTTAACGTGAATGCGGCCGTCTCTAAAGCATATCCCCAAAATGATAGCGGTAAATCAGTAAGAGACATCATAGATCGCACCATATCTAGTAAAGTACGATTACGACGTTCGGACACACCATTACGCTGTGGTGTTCCGGGTGGCGTGAGTTGCGAAACTATTCCACAGTTTTTCAAATGTACACCAAACTCGTAACTCAAATATTCTCCTCCACGATCAGATCGTAGAAACTTTATTTTCTTGTTACGATGATTTTCAACTTCACTCTGAAATTCTTTGAACTTTTCAAATGTTTCAGACTTATGTTTCATTAAGTAAATATACCCATATCTGCTTAAATCATCTGTGAAGGTGAGAAAATAACGATACCGCCACGAGCCTCAATATTCATCGGGCCACATACATCGGTATGTATGATTTCCAACAAATCTGTTGCTCTCTCCATAGTACCGGAGAACGGTGTTTTAGTCATCTTGCCAATGAGGCACGGTTCGTAAGTACCAAGTGATTCATAATCAAGTGGTTCCAAAAGTCCATCGGTATGGAGTTTCTTCATGCGCTTTATACCGATATGACCTAAACGACAGTGCCACAAATAAGTTGCACTTTCATTATCAACTCTGCATCTTTTGGCTTCAACATTATGAATATGTGTATTACTACTATCGAGATTCAATAAAAATAGACCACTCTTCAAGGGTGCATGATCATAAAAGATATTACTCATATAAATAGAACAACCATTATTCTCTGATTTAAATGAATAACCGTCTCGCATTAAACAAGATCCAGATATAATGTTCATGCTCAACGCTGGCACCAAATAACAATTACTTAGGTCTAATATTAATCCCGAAGGTAGATGTAGAGGTAGCGTGCCGACTGCGATCACATCGACTTTGGAACCGTTTCCCACGCGCATCGTCACCTCGTCCTTTGCCAGTGCCCGCTTATTCTGTAGTCCCTGTTTCGAGTTGCAAATATTAGCAACAGAACCAGTATCAAATACCCAGGTGCTACTGCGAGCTCTAGTAAGGTACACATCAATAACATGTATATCACATATACCTTTGTTCACCTTGCCATCCTTCTTATCCGCCAAATACTTGGGGCAGTTCCGCTTCCAGTGACCAGTCTGCTTGCAGTAGAAGCACTCAGTTTCAGGCTTAGGTCCAGACTTGGGTTTCTTCTCTTGAGCAGCAACTTGCTTGCCGTTCTTCTTGAAGTTCCCCCTTTTCTTCCCTTTGCCCTTTTTCTTGAAACTAGTGGTCTTGTTAACCATCAACACTTGATGCTCCTTCTTGATTTCTACCTCCGCAGCTTTCAGCATTGCGAAGAGCTCGGGAATAGTCTTGTTCATCCCTTGCATATTATAGTTCATTACGAAGCTCTTGTAGCTTGGTGGCAGTGATTGGAGAATTCTGTCGATGACGCAATCATCCGGAAGATTAACTCCCAATTGAATCAAGTGATTATTATACCCAGACATTTTGAGTATATGCTCACTGACAGAACTGTTCTCCTCCATCTTGCAGCTATAGAACTTATTGGAGACTTCATATCTCTCAATCCGGGTATTTGCTTGAAATATTAACTTCAACTCCTGGAACATCTCATATGCTCCATGACGTTCAAAACGTCGTTGAAGTCCCGATTCTAAGCCGTAAAGCATGGCACACTGAACTATCGAGTAGTCATCAGCTTTGCTCTGCCAGACGTTCATAACATCTGGCGTTGCTCCAGCAGCAGGCCTGGCACCCAGCGGTGCTTCCAGGACGTAATTCTTCTGTGCAGCAATGAGGATAATCCTCAAGTTACGGACCCAGTCCGTGTAATTGCTACCATCATCTTTCAACTTTGCTTTCTCAAGGAACGCATTAAAATTCAACGGAACAACAGCACGAGCCATCTATCTACAATCAACATAAACAAGCAAGATACTATCAGGTACTAAGTTCATGATAAATTTAAGTTCAATTAATCATATTACTTAAGAACTCCCACTTAGATAGACATCCCTCTAATCTTCTAAGTGATTACGTGATCCAAATCAACTATACCATGACCGATCATCACGTGAGATGGAGTAGTTTTCAATGGTGAACATCATTTATGTTGATCATATCTACTATATGATTCACGCTCGACCTTTCGGTCTCCGTGTTCCGAGGCCATATCTGCATATGCTAGGCTCGTCAAGTTTAACCTGAGTATTCTGCGTGTGCAAAAACTGGCTTGCACCCGTTGTAGATGGACGTAGAGCTTATCACACCCGATCATCACGTGGTGTCTCGGCACGACGAACTTTGGCAACGGTGCATACTCAGGGAGAACACTTCTTGATAATTTAATGAGAGATCATCTTATAATGCTACCGTCAATCAAAGCAAGATAAGATGCATAAAAAGATAAACATCACATGCAATCAATATAAGTGATATGATATGGCCATCATCATCTCGTGCTTGTGATCTCCATCTCCGAAGCACCGTCATGATCACCATCGTCACCGGCGCGACACCTTGATCTCCATCGTAGCATCGTTGTCGTCTCGCCAATCTTATGCTTTCACGACTATCACTACCGTTTAGTAATAAAGTTAAGCATTACATCGCGATTGCATTGCATACAATAAAGCGACAACCATATGGCTCCTGCCAGTTGCCGATAACTTGGTTACAAAACATGATCATCTCATACAATAAAATTCAGCATCATGCCTTGACCATATCACATCACAACATGCCCTGCAAAAACAAGTTAGACGTCCTCTACTTTGTTGTTGCAATGTTTTACGTGGCTGCTACGGGCTTAAGTAAGAACCAATCTCACCTACGCATCAAAACCACAACGATAGTTTGTCAAATAGACTCCGTTTTAACCTTCGCAAGGACCGGGCGTAGCCATACTTGGTTCAACTAAAGTTGGAGAGACAGTCGCCCGCAAGCCATCTCTGTGCAAAGCACGTCGAGGGAACCGGTCTCGCGTAAGCGTACGCGTAAGGTTGGTCTGGGTCGTCTCGTCCAACAATACCGCCGAACCAAAATATGACATGCTGGTAGGCAGTATGACTTGTATCGTCCACAACTCACTTGTGTTCTACTCGTGCATATAACATCAACATCAATAACCTAGGCTCGGATGCCACTGTTGGGTTTCGTAGTAATTTCAAAAAAATTCCTACGCGCACACAGGATCATGTGATGCATAGCAACGAGAGGAGAGTGTTGTCTACGTACCCAACGCAGACCGACTGCGGAAGCGATGACACGACGTAGAGGAAGTAGTCGTACGTCTTCACGATCCAACCGATCAAGCACCGAAACTACGGCACCTCCGAGTTCGAGCACACGTTCAGCTCGATGACGATCCCCGGACTCCGATCCAGCAAAGTGTCGGGGAAGAGTTTCGTCAGCACGACGGCGTGGTGACGATCTTGATGAACTACAGCAGCAGGGCTTCGCCTAAACTCCGCTACAGTATTATCGAGGAATATGGTGGCAGGGGGCACCGCACACGGCTAAGGAATCGATCACGTGGATCAACTTGTGTCAACTTGTGTGTTTAGAGGTGCCCCTGCCTCAGTATATAAAGGAGCCAAGGGGGGGAGGAGGCGCCGGCCAGGAGGAGGTGGCGCAGGAGGAGTCCTACTCCTACCGGGAGTAGGACTCCCCTCCAATCCTATTCCAACTAGGAATCCCCAAAGGGGGAAAGAGGAGAAGGGTGACCGGCCACCTCTCCTAGTCCTAATAGGACTAGGGGAAGGGGGGAGGCGCGCAGCCCTGGTGGGCAGCCCTTTCACCTTTCCACTAAGGCCCATGAAGGCCCATATGGTTCCCGGGGGGTTCCGGTAACCTCCCGGTAACCCGGTAAAATCCCGATTTCACCCGGAACACTTCCGATGTCCAAACATAGACTTCCAATATATCAATCTTTATGTCTCGACCATTTCGAGACTCCTCGTCATGTCCGTGATCACATCCGGGACTCCGAACAACCTTCGGTACATCAAAATGCATAAACTCATAATATAACTGTCATCGTAACCTTAAGCGTGCGGACCCTACGGGTTCGAGAACAATGTAGACATGACCGAGACACGTCTCTGGTCAATAACCAATAGCGGGACCTGGATGCCCATATTGGCTCCTACATATTCTACGAAGATCTTTATCGGTCAGACCGCATAACAACATACGTTGGTCCCTTTGTCATCGGTATGTTACTTGCCCGAGATTCGATCGTCGGTATCCAATACCTAGTTCAATCTCGTTACCGGCAAGTCTCTTTACTCGTTCCGTAATACATCATCTCACAACTAACATATTAGTTGTAATGCTTGCAAGGCTTATGTGATGTGTATTACCGAGAGGGCCCAGAGATACCTCTCCGACAATCGGAGTGACAAATCCTAATCTCGAAATACGCCAACCCAACATCGACCATTGGAGACACCTATAGTACTCCTTTATAATCACCCAGTTACGTTGTGACGTTTGGTAGTACCCAAAGTGTTCCTCCGGTAAACGGGAGTTGCATAATCTCATAGTCATAGGAACATGTATAAGTCATGAAGAAAGCAATAGCAACATACTAAACGATCGGGTGCTAAGCTAATGGAATGGGTCATGTCAATCAGATCATTCTACTAATGATGTGACCTCGTTAATCAAATAACAACTCATTGTTCATGGTTAGGAAACATAACCATCTTTGATTAACGAGCTAGTCAAGTAGAGGCATACTAGTGACACTCTGTTTGTCTATGTATTCACACATGTATTATGTTTCCGGTAAATACAATTCTAGCATGAATAATAAACATTTATCATGATTATAAGGAAATAAATAATAACTTTATTATTGCCTCTAGGGCATATTTCCTTCAGTTTTGCTCCGTGTCATATTATCCGATGAGCGGACGACCGGTTCACGCGTCCGCACCGGTTTACAACGCGGGGGACAACTTGCTCGTCCGCACCGGTTTACAACATCGCGGCCGATTCATTTATATGCTCTGACGACCGACTCGACCGTGATTGACGTCAGCTTCACCATGGTGATCATCAATCCCACGGTGGATATTAACTGGCCTGACATATCAGGTGAAATCATCCAGTATATTTTTATATTATATATTGCTTTCTTTAAAGAGCAATTACTCTGGCTTGCAAAGTTATCTAATGCAGGACCCTAAACTGTCATATTGGTGCAAATTTAAATGCCGTCAGAAAATTCCCGGCTTAAAAAGAAAGATTCCGGTTTAAATTGCAGTTCAAGGGAAAGTTGTCTCCCACAAAGCTTTGAAGCTCTCAATATCCGGTTTAAGAATTTTCAATTCAAAAGAATAATCTCTCGCAAGTTCGAATCCTCAGGAAAAATTAAAGGGACCAAAGAGAGTCTGTTGCAAAAGCACAACTCAAACATAGGTGCCCATTAAGCATAACTCACAATATCATTTGGGGGCTTCCTTTCAAACATAGGTGTATTCATCAAAGAGAACATAGCGTTACTACCCTCTTGATTCAGCTATCAAGCCAATATTATCATAAGAGCACAGCTCTGGTTACTTCGGTAATCCGGCTATCAAGCCAATATTATCATAAGGGGACAAAGAGAGTCTGCTGCACAGCACAACTCAAACATGGGTATCCCTTGAGCACAACTCACAATATCACTTGGAGGCTATGTTCGAACCATAGTCACACCTCTTGATAGGCTTAAGGCCACCAGGAAAATCATTTGGGGGCTCTGGTCGTATGTGAACCATAGCTTATACCCTCTTGATCGGCGTAAGGCCACCAGGATAATCACTTGGGGCTCTGGTCGTATCTGAACCATACCTTATACCCTCTTGATTGATGTAAGGCCACCAGGGAAATCACTTGGGGGCTTTCGAACCATAGCTACACCTCTTGATAGGCATAAGGATAACAGGGAAATCACTTAGGGGCTTGATCGTATTCGAACCATAGCTACACCTCTTGATCGGCGCAATGCCACAATTATGACTACTTGGGGGCTCTGGTCGTATCCGAACCATAACTTAAACCCTCTTAATCATACACATACATCATCATATATTGCATCATCATTACATCATCATAGCATGTATCATATGTCCACGAATATACCGGTTTATGTGGCAGGAATCAGTTTTCAAACCAGGTTATATTATTCAAATCTTTAATAGCCAACATGACTGAATTTTTATTATGGTTATCAATAACCAATATTATGATTGAGGTTTTCAAAGTCGCTTCAGCGCAATGGATATAAGTTATTCTACAATGGAAGGAATAGTCCCGAGTCGCTGCAGGCTTACGACCCGACACTTGAGGGCTACATTATTCAAGTTGAGATTACATCAAATACACAAGTCTCATGTCGCTGCAAGTATGCACCATGACACTTGGGGGCTAATGCAAAGTCATTGTTTGCTCACCTTATTGAAGACCCGACTCATCACATCGTAATGAGCCGGCCCTTGGGGGCTACCAATTGCTCCTGTCAATAATTCAAGGTACACAAGTTAAATCCATTATATTGAAGGGTCCGTTGCTCAGTTGATAAAGCACAAAGCTCTTAACCTTGTGGACATGGGTTCAACCCCTACGATGGGGGCTACATGTCACTGCTCAAATCTACATGATTATATTTACAAAGTCCCTGCTCATTATTGCATAATGACCCGGCCCTTGGGGGCTACACTGGTTGAAATTTTTATGAGCATAAGGCAATTTCAAATCCCAGGTTGCTGCAAGCATGACAATCCGACACTTGGGGGCTACATATGTGGAATACTCAGTTTATGACTAATGACGGAGATGAACAAATCGGATTTCTTCAAGGTTGTGACATTTATATTGAAACAAGTCTTAAGCTGTTGCTACGCTACCTTCTTAAAACTTGGGGGCTACAAGTGATAGGCATATAAGAGATATATTTTCAAGCTTGATGTTAACTGCAATTATGACCCGATGCCATCAATATTTATAAATTGGCAAGTTCTACATCCTTAAACCGGCTGAAAATCAGTTGAATATTTCAAAGGCCAGTATTTTTGTCAAGTTAGAGCATTGAAGGACGATTCAAATGGATTCTTTGTTTATAATATTTCTTCTACAAGCAAATTGACTATGAAGTTGGTCTATTGATCTGGATTTTCTAGAGGAAGGAAGTGACAAGGACTTAAGGATAATTAGGATCAGTTTAACATGGATAAATCCAAATTAAACCGGGGCTAATGTCGAGGATATACCTCGCGGTATGACCCGGCCGGAGCTATAACCCGGCTCGGACCTGGTAAACCGGCAGGTGTTAAGTCAGATGATAACCCAGCAGGTGTTAAGTCAGACGATAACCCGACAGACCATCATAAACCGGTGGACAGTCATAACCGGGCAGACCATCATAAACCAGCAGACAGTCATAACCTGGCAGACAGTGATAACTGGTTGACAGTCATAACCCGACAGACAGTGATAACTGGTTGACAGTCATAACCCGGCGGCATAGAGTCGCCTGGGGTTATGAAGGCCGAGACGTTATGAAGCCCAAGACGTTAAGCCCATGAAGAGAAGTCAGAATAGTTTAAGTCTTAATCCGAGTCGGACTCTACATGTAATCCGCCCCTTCAACATATATGAGGAGGGGCAGGGCACCCCAAGAGGGAGAGGAAATAATCTTAAGGGTTAGGGATAACTGGGAGAGCCGGTTTACGGCGACTCCTTCGTGATGATAATAAAACCTAGCCACAAACAACACGTAGAGTTGTTACCGGATGATGTTTCTCGGGGTCCGAAGGTGTCTAAATCCTTATCTTGTGTTGCGTCTCTTGATTTTGCTCAACCCCTCTCAAGCTACTACAAAGATGCGTTGGCCTCACGACTAAGTCCTCACACGAGGTATTTTTGTTGATACCTGAGGGCGCGCTCCCCGCGAGGCGGGGTCCTCACGAAGGGGCCTGCTCGTGAAGTCCTGACGATGGGCCAGTTTGGGCCTTGTAAGGGCGTCGTGTCCTGGACCACAGACAGATGGCCCTGGGTACCCCAGTCCCATGGGCCCAACAGTCGTACCACTGCGACACCACCGATGTGAGTCACTGTACCACCGCCATCATCGCCCACCACGGTCGCCTCTCATTGACAAGTGAAACCCTTTCTAAATTAGTGAGAGAGGGGAGCTATATGTGTGAAGGTTTCATAGATGACATGGTATTGACCTATGATCCTGATTAAAGATAAATAGATGGAAAGTTGACCTATGGCCGGCTGCTTGCTAACTGGTTTATTGCTCTTGTTGTACTGTATAATTACTTTCTCTCCACGTATCGCAATCATTTCCCCGCGTAAAAGAACTCCAATCATTAATGCGTCGCGTGAGGTATCGGCAACAAGTTCGAGTTTGGAATACGCCATCTCCGATCTGGCTATGCTCCGTTCATCCTGATCTCAATCCGTTGTCCTAGTCAGAGCTTCCGTAAAACAAAATTATCCAACAGAAAATAGGAAAAACCTCGCTTCATCCGCCTCTCTGTTATACACTCCCCGTAACCCCCCTGTGCTTCTACTCTGCTTCTGGCCATGGCCGCCTCGCCGCCGCCCTCGCGATTTGGGTCCCCCTTCCTCCCCCTCCTCCTCCTCCTCGTCGTCGTCGGTTACTTCACCGCCTCAGCATCAGCGGCGGGGGAGCTGAGCCAGGTGGTGGGGAGGGGGGCGGATGGGCCCTACTTCGAGCCTTTCAACGTGAGCTACGACCATCGCGCGGTGCGCATCGGCGGGCAGCGGAGGATGCTCGTCTCAGCAGGAGTACACTACCCCCGCGCCACACCCGAGGTGAGGATGCCGTCCGCGGCTTGTGCAAGGGCAGCGTCTGTTGCTACCGGAAAAAAAGGCAGCCTCTGGTGGAGTTGTTGGCATCGGGCGGAACCCGTTGTAGTTTTCCCCCTCTTATCGGAGCGAGTTTATTCCATTACCTCAATGCCGCAATATCGTAGGCCGCCCCGCCAAAGAGCTTACTCATGCCTGATCAGGTTCGAGTTGGTGCGGCGGAAATGTGGGATTTGTGGTGGCTTGATCCGTGGTGGTCGGGGCTGCTGCAATTGAGCAGGGACGAACAAAATTGGTGTTCTCCCATAATAAAAAGAAGTTAAACTAGGATAGACTGAAAACCTGAGTATTTTTTCTTCATAGCACGGTGGATAACCATGGCTTGCTCCTCCATGAACTTCCTTCGAAGCTCGTTTGCGGTTAGCGAGTTGGATGGAATTGTAACTGACACTGGTGTGCGTGAGGGTGTCAAGAGATTTTCACACTGGCTCTTCTTGAGGCGTCCGTGTGAGACTGAGTTTCATTATCACTTTTAGTATGGACATCAGATTTTGGTAGTTTTCTTGTGCTTCAAATAGCTGGGTGCTGCATGAAATTAATTGCTGAGCGATTAGCATCGTTCTTTGTTTGCCCAGGAATACGGTGTTTGTATTGCTTGTAGCTCTAACTAAATTCTTGCAAATTGTGCTAGATGTGGCCTAGTATAATTGCAAAGTGCAAGGAAGGTGGTGCAGATGTAATTGAGACATATGTCTTTTGGAATGGGCATGAACCAGCCAAAGGTCAGGTAATGTAGTTGCCTACTCGTTTACTTCAGTTGTACATATTTTGTCCTTGAATATGAACTTATGCATCTTCCATTTTTCCCAGTATTACTTTGAAGACAGATTTGATCTTGTGAGATTTGTGAAGCTGGTTGCTGCCGAAGGCCTATTTTTTCTCCTTCGTATCGGCCCATATGCTTGTGCTGAATGGAATTTCGGGTCTGTTTATATCTTGACAGTGGACTTTTGAAATATCCTGATCACATCCGTACTAATTACTAGAGTTTTCAGTTGTGTTATAATTTTTTCTCTTGCTCTATTTTTTGATTATTGGTATACACGGACATGTGTTTGTTGTCTTCATGCACATACACATCATTTTACAACTAACATAATCCTTTCTAGCTTGTCTGTATAGGCTTAAGTCAATCACTATGTCTGAGAACGTTTACCTTAGCTACCTCAGTAAGTAACCATTGGATGTTAAATGGGCCGAATATGCATGATTTCTATAGCATTTGGATGACACTTCACATGTCCTACATTTTAGGAGGATGACATATTTTGCCCTCCTTCATTAAAAAAGGGAAGCTGGTGAAGCTCTGGAAACGTAGAGGAAGAGGTGTTTGTGAACAAAAATGTAGTTCTACTGCCGTAAGGGAACACCACAGTTGGTGTATGTCAAGAGTTCATCAAATCAAACAATTTATTTCTACTAATATACAGTGGCACTGGAAAAGGCTAATTATCACCCACACAAAAAAAAGGAAAGGGCTAATTATAGGAGGTGCTCTATAATTGGTATACCTCCTTATTTTTATCTCATAGCTGCCACTTATCAAAGCAATCAAACTTCACAGTTGCACTCATAAATGCAGCTAATTTAAACACGTTACGAGCTACACTTATGTACTTTAGAGGCCCCAGTTATTATATTTCAGAGTTACAAATTTTCTTCTTCCTTGTGCAATTGAACTTTTGATGGTAGATTGTCGTTTGAGTTTTCTCTCCCTCTACATTAAACATAACGTCAGTAGTTTCTGTAATAATAAGCATTATCTTAGTAATTGCATGGTTACAGCTTTGCACAATTATTTTTTATTACGTTTACCCTATTTAGCAGGGTCACGGGTTCAAGTCCTGGAAACAGCCTCTTACAGAAATGTAGGGAAAGGCTGCGTACAATAGACCCAAAGTGGTCGAATCCTTCGCCGGACCCTGCGCAAGCGGGAGCTAGATGCACCGGGCTGCCCTTTTTTACCCTATTTAGCAGCTCTCCTGCGTGTTTGAGAAAAAAATACTTAGTATTATTCATGATGTTTATTAATCTGTCCTTTTGTCATGCATTTGTGCAGTGGTTTCCCAGTTTGGTTACGTGATATCCCTGGCATAGAATTTCGTACTGACAATGAGCCATACAAGGTAAAAAAACATTTCACAGTTTGATCCATGGCTTTCTTCAGATCATAGATTTTCCATCTTATAAGAGTTTCATGCTGCATGAAGTCACATGATTCCTGCACTTATATGTGTAGAAACGATGTACAGTTACAACACTGATTTTAGTGGGAGGAGCATCCTCAAGCACTCCTTAACCACTAAGCCGTATAAATGTTTCAACAGGCTGAAATGCAGACTTTCGTGACAAAAATTGTAGACATGATGAAAGCCGAGAAGCTTTATTCTTGGCAAGGTGGTCCCATTATATTGCAGCAGGTATGAACCAATTCTTAAATTTCAGTTATTGGATATATATTTTTGTTCGAGAGGGAGTGAGAGGGAGGGGAAGGGAGGGAGACAGAGTCCAACACTGCTTTTCTTCTCCCATCTTTCCTCGGGAAAGCATTGCAAGGAAAAGAGGAAGAGGAAGGTGGACACAAGGGCGGCAACAAGGAACAGCTTGACACCGGAGATGCACACATTCTTTTTGTCCTGCCTTTTGTACTTCCAGTACTAACTATACTCCGGCTCAGCAGCCGAGAAGCTTTATTCTCGGAAACGCTCACAAAGTGCTCACCCACTCAAGGGGTGTGGCGTCTATTTATAGAAAAAGCAGAAATCTAACCGTTGAACAGTAAAAGACAACCACCCTGGAAGTACCACATGGTATTCTTTGTAGTAGCGGGCCTGTTCAAAATTTGAACTGTTAGGTAGGAAAACGAACATTCCTATATGTACCTGGAGCTTGGAGGTACTGGGCTGCCTAGTAAGCCTCTTAGGCCATGTACAAAAGAGAACTAGTTTTTCCTAGCACCGGTGCTTATTTATAGAACATAGATGATTAATTTGGCACCCCTGCTATTGAAGTAAGCAATGTTACTTGAGAAAAATAATTAAGCACCTTGCATCCATGATCTTAGAAGTCCAAATACCTAGAGGTGCTGGAAACAAAAAGCTTGGAGGTACCAAACACAAAGAAGCTCATCTCAGCGTGAAGGAGAAACTTGCTCCGAAGTACTGAAGAAAAGGAGAAAAAGAGCAAGCCTTAGAATGAAATGGTGCAAAAACGACAATCTCTCAGCTCGGAGGTGCCGTATAACATTTGCTCGGGAGTATTGGACCTATACAAACTGAGAGGTGCTTGGAAGTGTTGAAAAAGGTTAGGCCCGAAGTTATCGGAGCTAAGAGAGATTCTCTTGGCAGGATCAAAGCTCGATGGTAACGGAGGAAAATGGAGGCGGTTTCGACAAACACTTGTAGAGCAGGGTTCATTCGACAAGATCACTCGATGCTCACAGGGTCAGTAGTACCAGGTACGAAATACTCAGAAGTACCAGGAAAGTGGAGAACTTGAGGAATTGAGTGGAAGCAGTGCAAAACTTGGGGATTTGGTTGTGGATCTTGAGATAGAGTGCATCCCTAGTTATTTTTCATGTGCCCTCTTGATAGTGCGGTTGTCCTTGAACTCAATGTGGATCTTGGATCCACTAAGAATCTATAAATTGCAAACTATGAGCTTGAAGAACCAACCACTTGATAGCATGGAAAGCAAGGGGCCACCAATGATGTTTCCACTCATCAAAATGGAGGATACTTAGCCCATTCCCGAAGTATACTTGATAAAGCATTAGTCCTCTTAATTTCCTTGTCATTAATCACCAGAACCCGATTGGGGCCTAAGTTTCACATTCAGAAGGCCAAGGACGAATTCATTGAGATTGGGAAGAGGAAAGAATTAGCGACAGTGGATGCTAGCATGACACGGGGTGTGGCTCGGACTTCAGAGCACAAAGCCAAGACACTAGAGGTTTGACTCCACAAGTCGGGACCTTCGGCATCTAAGGTCTGCTTGCTCTTGGACTCGATTATGGAGGCTTGGAGGTAAAAGGCGCATCCCAGTTTGTGTAAATGACCCTTGAGATTGTGCTATGTTTGTGGAACGTTGTTGTGCTGTGTTGTTGATTTCATTTAGGAAATGAGGGAGGACTTCAGTTGACTGAATATTCGTAGGGCGAGAACCCCTACCCCCATAATCCGCTTCCTCATGTGACGTTTTGGTCTTCTGGACAACTACGTAGATCTTGTTGATACTTGGTTGCACGTGTGAAGGCGATATCTCGATGCTCCTCAAGTACTTCGACTCATCCAAGCGGTGTTGCATTTTTTATTTTCATTAAAACATGTAACTCGAGGGAATTGTAGCTTCAGCTCGGAAGGGATCATAAATTTGGACCCATAGAGGAGGAAGAAAGGCTTTTGACCAACGGCGTGACTTTGTTGCATGCATGCCTCCCAAAGCAGTGTGGGTAGCTCACTCACCCAAGTTTTACCAAGGCCGGGCAACCTTTTGGTTCCTCGCGATTGATGGCCTGTGTAGTAATATGTTCTTGGCGTGCTCGACCTAGCCATGTTCTAGGGATGTGCGACGGATGCGAAGCACACTTTTGTCCCATAGTCCTCGCAGAATCCCAAAAACCTCTAGCTGGTGAACTGGGAGCCATTGTCAGCGATTATCCTACTCGGGATGCCAAATCGTATAAAGACGTTGCATTATATACATTTCTCTGCCAACTTGCTTGGGACAAAGGCTTTTTTGTTGCGATAATGTTGGTTAGGGACTCGATCTACTTTGTGAATGTGTTGATGGCCATAATCAGGAATTGAACCCACCCACCAGGAGCAATGGGGAAGGGACCAAGGAGGTCGAGCCCCCAAGTCGCGAATGACCAAGACAGTGGAATTACCTATAAGGCATGCATGTGTTGGTGTGTTTTCCTACTGTGGAACTGGCATGAACTCTAGTGTTGAACCAGCTCGGTGGCATCTTGCAGGTGGGTGCTTAGGTAGGAAAGCAGGTGGCGGGCACTGGGATGACGGTTGTTGGGGAAGGCAACTCGGGCGACAGTGCCCGCAGAGATGGAAGAAGGCTCGACAGAGGGAGCGCTCGGCGCGAGGCGCCAGCGGCTGGCTTTTGTTGGGTGGTTGCAAGCGCGGACGAGTGGACAGAGGCAGGGTGACGATGGCAGTATGCGACACGCATGGAGATAGCGTGTCAATTCGATGGGTGCAGATGCAGTCGTAGCGACATCCATGCTGGATGGAGTGGCCCAACATAGGCGTAGAGGCAGCGACTCAACATCGACTCGAACTGGACAAAGAGTTGGGGCAGCTTGCTGAGGGGTGAACTAGCACGCGCTATGGTCGGAGGCAACCCTCGTCGTGGTAGAGGGAATCGAGCTGCGAGGTTGGGGAAACGACAAATTGGACCGGGAAAGATGGGAAGCAAAAAATCTATCTGGAGCTGTTATCCCCCAGACCTTGGACATCCACTGATTTCATATTTTGGCTTTGTAATTGCCTCCTAGTAGGACTGTAACTCAAACCCTTCCTTTCCAATGAAATGAAACGTACAAGATCCACAAAAAGAAAAGAACTCTTCAACATGTGGTTGACATAACACCATTGTGTTGTGTAGCAGCTTGATGAAAGGGAGATTGTCGCCTGGTAGGGAGATAAAACAAATTAGGGCAACCATCAATCCCATGAGCTTTTGAACCTGCTTGAGGTTGGTTGGTGATGGCATATCGAGGATTGCCTTGATCTTCGATTTGATGACCAGGTTTATAAGCTTCCACGTTTTCTCACCTATCTGGGTGTAGAAGGTTTCCTACATGGCGTGCTGCTATGTGCAACCGGCGTTCTTCTACCCAAAGGTCGCATTTTTATAGCAAAATGTGCCAAAGGGCGTGATAATGTTGGTGTGGGGCACATCCTTTTCTCTCATGCGGATCTGGTGGCAGAGGGAGTAAGCATCCAGGAAGCACATGTACTTGCAGCTTGATGTGGAGTCGGCGATCGGGTCTATCTAGGGTACTCCATCCATATATGTAGGGCTTAATGAGTTTTCCAATATTGCCTTTGACTATTGATAAGATTAGTAGTATATGAGATGTATAATACGAAAACTATATCATCAGAAGCTCCTTTCACGTACTAACTTGACGGTATGCTTTGTGTAACTTGCATGTCATATATTATTGTTGTAACATGTGGTCAAGTTAGCCTTGAAAAACACATTAGGCCCTATATAGATGGATAGAGGGAGTAGCAGGAATGAATCCTCAGGGTAGGCTTTATTTAGGCGGGTGTTGTCGACGCACAGTCGAAGTTCCCCACTCTTCTTCGGTGGGCAGGCTTTATTTAGGCGTGTGTTGTCGACGCACAGTCGAAGTTCCCCACTCTTCTTCGGTGCTAACACCGGATTGGATAGCCAGGTGGGCTATAGGACTGGCTCGATGAAGTTCGCCTTCCGCAGCTTCTTGATTTCTCAAAGTATCACCTTCTTCTGTTTGAGGTTAAAATGCCGTAGCTTCTACTTGATTAGTTTGATGGATTTGTCAATGCCAAGCCTGTGCTCGGCCACCTCCCTGGGAATTCTAGGCATATGGACGGGTAGCCAGGTGAAGATGTCTGCGTTGTCTCGAAGGAAGGTGA
>NC_057806.1:319366727-319383522 GCF_018294505.1 Triticum aestivum | reverse complement strand
AGCTACTCTCAATAGGGTCATCATCACGTAAGAGGAAGGACTGAGAGCTTGGGCTTCTAGCGAGATGGGGTTAACTCGTCAATGAGGTTTGCGTGACCCATGCCGAGTTTGTCCCAACTTGAAGCTTTGTCGCATTATACCGTATGCTCGAGGGAGCCGTGAATGATGATGATACCTTTTGGTCCCGTGATCTTTACTACCATGTGGGCGGTAGCTTGAAACGTCTAAACACTTAGTGAGCCATGTTTGGCCCAAGAGGGCTTTGTAAGGAATCTTGAAGTCAATTACTTGAAAGGAGCACCGTACTCTTTGTGATAATTGTGCCCTTCACCGATGATGTCCGGGAGCACCACCTGCCGGGTTGGCCTAAGTCTATGGAATGATCATGACGTTGATTTGATCTATGATTGCAAGACCCGCATCTGCCCGAGGTCCCTTATCATGATAATGCTTAGGGAACTCCCACTGCCGATCAAGACGCGGTGAACTCGAGCTATGTCGATCATTGGTGATACGACCAAAGGGTAGCGACTTGAGAGGCGATAGCTCATCGAGCAATCAGTTTCGTCGAAGAGAATTTGCACCTTGGACCACTTTGATCAGGGAGTAGAGGCTTGGATAAGAACGACCATGGCTTCCCTCCTCGACTTGTAGCAAGCCCAACCACCCACAAGTGGTCGCCGCACGATGATCTGGGGGAGTTGTCTCTTGATTCCTCAGTCTCCAATTCGATAAGTTATCAGAACACGCCTTAGTTGGCTCGAGCATGGGAGACACTATTGTGAAGTTTGCAACAATTCTTATGAGTTTGCTGCTTCCTCTGGATCCACTTCTCCATAGGGTTCGATTTGATGACACGAAGTCCCCAAGGCCGATGCCAGTTGTCGAGGGTAATTTCCTTGGTGCCTCATAGTGGTACAGTAGTTGCGCATGATTTATGTAGCCCTAGCAATGCGAGGGCAACTCCAACACAGTTCACCAAACCACCCCTAAATATCCGGACCGGACTGTCCACGCATTTTTTGCCATCCAACGCCGGTCACCAAATTTGTTCGGACCGGTCTGGATGGCCAAAATTGCACAAACCTGACACCAAACCTAGGGGAGGCTTGGGGGATTCTGGACATCCGCCACGTCGGACTCCGATACCGCTGGCCCACCAAAATGCCCCCACCGGGAGCCCTTTTTTCTCCACTTCGTCCCTCCCCCGTGTTCTGTATCCGCACCCTCGGTGACTGCTGCCGCCGCTCTATGTTTTTAAAGCGTCCCTAAGGCGACGCCTAGGCGACGCCTAGGCGTCGAAGCGCTCCCCCTCCGCTTTGGAAAATCGACCGCTTTGGGCGCCTAGGCGTCCAAAGCGCCCGCCTAGGCGTCGCCTAGGCGCCAAAGCGCCCCCCCTCCCTAAGGCGGTAAGGCGTCGCCTTAAAAACATAGCCGCCGCTATACCACCCCGGCCTTATCGGACCTTCGCCGCCACTCCAACCAGGCGCCCGCTTTGGCTTACGCGGTCGTTCCGCCTTGCATCCTGCCTATCGCTCATGTATCATCTGCCCCTGTCGCCGCCTTCCATGGCGAATGCCACGCCCGGCAAGCGTTCGGCCAAATGCCATAGCAGAATATTTGACATTGTCGTTGCTGACTTTGAAGGAAACACGATAATCGCATACTTGGTGAAGGAGGATGAATTGTTGTGTGATGCGTGGTTGACCACAAGTGTGGAGTTTCAAGGCATGAAGCATAAATGTGGCATTTTTGCAAAGTGTGCATGTTTGGTTCAATGAGCATAAGTACTACGCGCCCTACAACATGGAAGTGATCCATGATTGTGGTGTGAGGTCGCTACTCCATCGGTGGCACGCCATTCAAAATGCCGTCTACAAGTATTGCAGTGCGTATGCATTGGTGTGAACAAGGTGGCCAAGGGCTGCGTCACTCGAAGAGCTTGTGAGTTTTGCTTCTTTTTGCTCTACATGTTGGTCATTTCATTGATTTGCTCTATGTTGCAAGTTGTTGACCATCCCTTGTCTTCCTTTGCTAGCCCGTATGTGCATGCGCGTTGTACCATGGTGTACCATAGGACGGAGTGCAAGCCCTTAACAATGATGCATTGTTGGATGAAGCTCAATGACCATGGCAACTGGATCAATTACCTATGAAGTAGTGCAAGCTCGAGGAGAGGAAGCTTGAGATGAAGGCTATTTTTGGGATCGATGAAACTTAAAAACTTGTTGAACATCTTTCAAGGAGTACTTTTGGATTTAAATGTATGGTTGGATTGCTATTGATCTAGATGGATTTGCAAAGTGACCAAAGGCGATCATTGGTTTAGTTTTATTAAAAAAGTAGGAAAGGGCGGACATTTGGTCATATTTGGCGACTCCGGTTGGAGGCGTCCGCCCCTATTCCTGTCCACGGACAAGCTTGGACGTATCCGTGGACATTTGGTGGTGTTCGTTTTGGTCAACCGCGATGGAGTTGCCCTCGAACTCAGGTTACCAGGGAATCTAGGACACGATTTATCCCGGTTCGGGCCCAGTACAATCTGGATTACAAAGAGTGGATGGATCCGGCAAGTTTGTAGGCAGCCCAACGGGCTAAGATGATTGATCTAGGTGAGATCCGCCTAATTGTTAAGGGTTTTGCTGACTCTTGGATTGATTGATCCCTCTTAAGGGGTCTTGGATGCCTTCATATTGTTTCTGGTTAGTGGTGGCTTTTTCCCTCATACATATATCCTCTTCGTATACGGGTAGGAGTCTAGATCGGATGCGAGTAGAACCCATGGCCCCATTGCTTTGTAACCCGCAAGGTTTCCTTATTGCATATCTGGAACATGCATTCCCTTGGTCGGTGGTGCTCCGCATGGGCCTGTAAGTCCTACGTACACCTAGGCCCGTATGGCATGTTATGCCGTATACACATATACGGTAGTATGACTACCCATCGTCAGTATATGTTGTGGTACCAAATTTGTTACATGAAACTTCTTGTTCTTGGAAACTCGTATACCGTCTCATTCAAGAATTGATCGCCATCTAGTATATTGGAAAGAAAGAAGTCCACTTTTCAGCCTTCAAATTTTCAGGAAGTTCACTTTTCAACCTTCAATTCCTAAACAAACTGTTCACTTATAATCACTTCACAACCTTGGTCCTGTGTTTGTTAGTTTCTTGCTGACTCAGATGCCATGTGATGACAACTAGGACAATTTGTCCATGTCAGCAGTACACGACGCCATTCAAATGCCATGTCAGCACATCTCTGTCCCTCTCATTTTAGAGCTCTGTCTTCTCTCTCTCCTCTCCCTCTTTCTCTGCTCTTTCTCCCATGTGGCCCTTTCTCTCCCAACTTTCCCCAAATTGCAGACCAAACAGTAAGCTGATCTACATTTTCTTCCTGCTCGCAGCTCCGGATTGGTCTGCTTCTCCTGGTTGAGAGCATCGCCCAGATCATTCTCATGCCGCCGGAACAGATCTCAGCCTCGAGACTGAGAGACACCCATTCTAAGACATTCAAAGACAGGCCAACGAAAGCCATCACGCTAGGTGCCTTGGTCACAGCCGATCGCTGGGTCCCCCAGAGTTAGGTGCCTTGGTCACTGCCGATCACTGGGTCCCCCAGAGTTAGGATTTGGGCTGGCTCGGGTTGGGGAAAGTGAGCAGACAGGTGGTCAGGGAGGGAGGTAGACGTGACGTGGATAAGAAGTTATCCTAAACTTCTAATTGTTGGCCACATATGGCGTCGTCCGAATCAGCATGAAACCATGCTAGAAAAGTGGACCTCTTTCTATCGAAAACCAACATATATGTGCAACAACTTATATGAAGCTGACTAGGATGCTATATGTTAGTTGTGTTGCATGCATTAGAAGCAAACACGATTACATGACCTTTCTTCTTATTGGGTATCCTTTGGAGATTGTTATATAGATTGAAAATGAATATGGGAATATTCAAAGCAAGTATGGTCAAGCAGGCAAGAGATATATGCAATGGGCAGCTCAGATGGCACTTGGGCTTGATACTGGCATTCCTTGGGTGATGTGCCGGCAAACTGATGCTCCGGAACAAATTGTAGGTGACCTCACAACCTTGTGATAATTTCCACTACTTCTGTTTACTATATGTAACAGAGTTCTGACTCGATACTTTTTTTGGTAGCTTGATACTTGCAATGCATTTTACTGCGATGGGTTTCAGCCAAATTCTTACAATAAGCCAAAGATATGGACTGAGGATTGGGATGGATGGTATGTGGTTTGTTCCTGGTTTCCTTCAGCCATTATTATGAACATTTAATGGCATAATCAGGTACTTTGTTGTGTGAACTGTGATAGTTGGGGGTACGGACCCGTGTGTTTAATCTACCCAAGATGAACATGGCTTTAATACAATGGGGTTAGGCAGGAGGAGAACATCATATTTTCCTCCTTTAGATGTAGTGATTAGGCAGGTCTACTAGTTCATGTTCAGACATCAACATCATTGAGGGTATGTTTGGCTTTACCCCAACCTCGCCCTACATATATTTGGCTAGGGTTTATCTTTTGCTCACTCATGAGTTGGTTGGCTAGAAAAAGAAACTAGAGTGGCCAAAGAGGCATTGGCATGATTTCTTTTTGGAAAACCATCCATACAAGGGCATACCCGGTGCTGAAAGCTCCCACACAAGGTGGGGTATGAGGAAGGGAATTTCTAGACATTATTATGCAAGGAGGCCGGTTCGAACCCAAGACCTCCAGGCCACAAGTGGAGAGATTACCACCGTGCCAGGCCCACCCTTCCTGTGCCAGATATCTGCGAATAAAATTCCTTTTTTTTTTTGGCAAGTATGGTGTAAAATGTTCAAATATCATAAACAAGATTGTTGGGTGGTGATTAACATTACATTTTTCACCTTATTGGAAGCTCTTGAATTTTTTGTTGCTCCATGCATTACACCTTCTGTTTTGTACGCAGAGTATACTGCATCAGTGCAGAAATATGTTTTATGATTTTGCTCCATTTATAATCCTTATATCGCAGGAATTTTCCAGCCACCCCTTTTCGGGAACAAAATCATAAACATATTGCTGCCTAATGCAGTATACTCCCTCCATACAAAATGTAAGGTGTAATTTGATTTGCCAAGGCAAGGCTTTGACCAACACTTGATTAACATGCGGTACGAGCAGTCGTAACTACTAACAAATACGAATCTAGTGATATCAATTTTGTGTCGCATAAAACATTTTTTTTTCTCGAACATGGACCCAAGTGCATATCATTTTGTATTTTGGGGAAACATCAAGCTGTCGCCAAATGAAGGGGAGACTTGGCGCAGCGGTAAAGCTGTTGCCTTGTGACCATGAGGTCAAGGGTCCGAGTCCCGGAAACAGCCTCTTGCAGAAATGTAAGGAAAGGCTGCGTACAAAAGACCCAAGTGGTCGGACCCTTCCCCGGACCTGCGCAAGCGGGAGCTACGTGCACCGGGCTGCCCTTCTTTTTATCAAGATGTCGGCAAAATGTACAAGTCCAACTGCAAACAGAAAACCGAACTGCACAAACAAATAAACAAAAGGCAGGAGAGATCTGTGGAACACTTTTTCAAGAACAACAAATATGGAACACGGAAGATAAATAAGCACAGCTGCAGGGCTAAATTGTACAGGTGTGCTGCTGTTCCAACATGCCTGGTCAGGCGGCCTGGTATTAGGGAAATTTTTCGAGAAAATGCAAAAGGATCTTTGCTTTTCATTGCATTGAAAAGATGAGAGAAAGTACATGCCTCCTAGGAGGTTATAGTTACAGAGTCCCAGCGCCCGATCAGTGGACATCCCAGGAGGCGGGCAAGACAACCCTCAGCCCTTGTGTCCCAGCTTGTGCCCAACATTTGGCCTCGTCTTTAATCCTATCGACTAATGCATCTATCGAGGGTCTTGCATTGTCGAAGACGCATTCGTTCCTCTGTTTCCAGATCATCCAGGGGACGAGCATTGTGTAGATTGCAGAGCTTTGCGTAGTGTAGGAGGGGTCTGTGCCTTCGCACACAGCCACCAGTCCAGCATGGTAAGTTTGTTGGCTGGTGGTTGGGCAGGTATGCGTGCCCAGTCCAGGATGATGTGCCAAGTCTGCTTAGCGAATGGACACGCCAGGAGCAGGTGTTGGATGGTCTCCGGGTCTTGATCGCAAAGGAGACACCTGGGGTGGTGCTGGACGGCGTCGCGGTCGTTAAGCAGACTTGGCACATCATCCTGGACTAGGCGCATACCTGCCCAACCACCAGCCAACAAACTTACCATGCTGGACTGGTGGCTGCGTGCGAAGGCACAGACCCCTCCTACACTACGCAAAGCTCTGCAATCTATCACAATGCTCGTCCCCTGGATGATCTGGAAACAGAGGAAAGAATGCGTCCGCAAGACCCTCGATAGAATAGCAACTTGTATTCCCAGGTGGCCATAGGCCAGCATATATACACGTACAAGTGTGGTACAATATGGAGAAAGTCCCTTATACAATGGGGAAAATACAAAGGCTACATGGCTATGTACATTTAACTCTTGACAGTGTGCACACAAACTACCTATTAAAAAAGAAACAGTTCGCGAAACTTTGTCTGAACAAATCAAAATACGACTTACATTTTGGGACAGAGGGAGTATTTTTTTTCCTGTATGCATGTGCATGATCAATCTTTCTTCCATGTATTTGTTTAGCTTTAAAGCCAAAAATTTAGAAGTCTGCTGAGTTCTATGGTTTTGCTGTAGTAGCAAACCGAATGTGTAACCATATGCACATGGATAAATAATGTTTGCCAAATGAATGATGTACCTAAACCCAATATGACTACCCTTCTGTTATATTTCTTCAAGAATTACTAATTGAACGACCTGCTAGTTTTGATGTTCTATTGAAGATATATTCTTGTTCTCTTGAAAAATGTGACCTGATGTATTGCGCAGGTATGCCAACTGGGGTGGACCATTGCCTCATAGGCCTGCCAAAGACAGTGCTTTTGCTGTTGCTCGTTTCTACCAACGTGGCGGAAGTTTACAGAATTATTATATGGTAAGATGTTCCTCGATAAGAGAAATAAAAAGGGAGATTGTAAAAGAATCACTATCTCCAACAGCAAATTCAAATATCTACTTTATATGCACTTTGATCTGGCTGGGGAATCTGAATATGTTTGCGCCCCAGGCTCTTAGTCTGTCTCATATCACTGGCATATGCATATGATTCCAAGATACGTTTGAATGGAGCCCTAGCTTCAGTCCTTTGAGCTGTCACATGTTGATGTATATATTAGTGGTGTGTATATACCCCACTATATAAGGGGTATCTTGCTTATTTCCTACTTGTATCTCTATATATACATGTCCTTGGCCTTGGAGTAATACAAGTTATTTTCCTAACATGGCATCAAAGCCCCAGGTTTAGAGTTTCTCTCTCTCCACCGCACGTGCAACTCATAGTGTCGCCACACACAGATCGTTTTTCTCTTATCTTGGTATCATCTCTACTTTGATTTTCTATCGTCTTCCTGATCGTATTTGTGCCCTAGTTCCCCTGTCGCCCATCCTGATCCCAATTTTATCATCAATTCCATCTGCACTTGGTCGATTCCCATCACCCATCGCAACACATTCTCTGGTGTCCACCGTGGCATGCCATCTTACCCCCGCACGCCGCCCCCATTGTACTCAACCCTGCAGGTGGTCCCCACTCGTCGTCCTAGTTCTTCTCGAGCCACTTCTTATCGTGTCGTCCTAGTTCTTTTCGAGCCACTTCTTATCGTGACGCTGTGTTCATCCGGAATGACAACATGCGATGGCAGAGGAGCTTGTTGCTCTTGAGCGCACTGGCGTGGAATCCACCACCGGGTGGTCCGCCTCCAACCTGACAGTCGTGCCTGGTTTGAGTGCTTCTCCTCAGTAGCCACTCGTGCGAGGTTTGAGTGCCTGACCTCAGTGAGCAGTTTCTTTGGTCTAATCTTGGTCCTCTTGGCTACTTTCTTGGGAATGAGGTTTCTTCTACCCAGATGGCTTCTTTACCTTCCAAGAAGTACATTTAGGATCTTCTTGCTCGTGCTGCTCTTACCAATGAGCGTACTATTGAAGACTCAGATGGAGCTCAGTGTCCACCTTCAAGCTTTTGATGATGATCCTCTTTCTAATCGGACGCGGAATCACCATCTTGTTGTGAGGCTTGTCAATCTAGCTTTCGCTTGTCCAGATATTTCCTATCGATTTCATGTTCAGAGTCAGTTTGCCTCTTCTCCCTCTCAAGTTCGTTGGAATCACCTCCTTCAGGTTCTGCGATATCTTCATGGAACTATCTCTCACGGTCTTCGTTTCCATGCTCCAATTCCCTACAGCTTCAGGCATATTCTATGCTACTTGGGCTAGTGATCCTTTGGATTGCCGGTCGATTTCTTCTTATTGTGGCTTTCTTGGTGGTTCTCTCATTGCCTAGAAGACGAAGAAAAGACTGCAGTTTCTCGTTTAAGTGCATAGGCTAAGTTGTAAGCTACAACTTTTTTGATACAAGAGGTGACTTGTTTACGGTGGTTATTTGAAGATTTTAGTGTTTCTGTCACTACATGACTCCTCTTTTGCCTGACAATACATGTGCTATCAGCATTACTCGAGACCTGCAGTACAATGAGCTCTGTTCATTACAACTTACAGGTCTCATTTTTCTAAAGTTTCATAAGGCGAAGTTCAGAGCATATTTCAAGTTTCAAAACAGATGTTTCAAGCAGTGTAGTGATCCTTGGTTCACATTCCCTTAGATGTTTGACAAATATTTATTCCAGCTTGATATCATAAGTTACATTGCATAGCCTTTTACTGGGTTGACTTAATTCTGGTACTTCTAGTAAAATGTCAGACAATTGTTCATTTGTAGTGTGAAAATGTTTTACCATGAATATGATGGTTCTAAATATTTTGCTTGCAGTATTTTGGTGGAACAAATTTTGCCCGAACAGCTGGTGGTCCACTTCAGATAACAAGTTATGATTATGATGCTCCAGTTAACGAGTATGGTATGTGAGTTTCTTTGTAAGTGCAAAGACTTCAGAACTATAAAGATTTAATGTGTTTTTTTGTTTTAACATATAAGAGGACTTGCTAGTGACCGATACCCTGAGCTAGCTCTTTGCGTCTTAGGCTGCATGACCTGCCGACCAGTGTTTTGTTGTATGCGGACAACGTCGTCATCGTCTGCCACCCGAATAGGATGGAGTTACTTATTGCTTGCAGCTTGCTCGCATAATTCGAGCACACATTAGGGTTGTGTATCAACTTCGTGAAGTGCTTGGTGTTACCTATCACTGTTTCAAGGGGGAGGCCCTCGAGGCAGCTGTTGGCATACGCGGCAGGTGTACCACTAGATATGGAGTCCTGTTTGCGTAAGTAAAGTCAGTGTAACACGTTGATGTAGAGTAGTTGTATTACCGAGTCCTCGTGGATCCCTCCAACAATCCGTCCAAGTGTTGTAGTTGCAATGCCTACAAGATATGCATACGTGTGGGATCAGCAACCGGCTGGTGCTTGGGCGGGGATGTGCTAGCAACTCGGAACTGTTGAAGTGTATATGTGGATTCCTAGCCCTTTCCATCAGTTTGGACTTTTGGTTGCGTTGGCTAGTGCATGAAGCTTAACATGGTATCGAGTCCAAGGTCTTGAGTTCAAGTCCTGGCTTTCGCAATTTATCCAAAAATTGTTGTCCCCCCCTTTGTGTCCACGTATAGGCCTCTTGAGCCGTACCTCTGAGTCTATCCACATGTTGACTTCCCGCGTCTCATGTGAGAGGGGGTGTTGAAGTGTATATGTGGATTGCCTAGCCCTTTCCATTAGTTCTGACTTTTGGTTGCGCTGGCTAGTGCATGAAGCTTAACAGGAACAACAGTCAACGATGTTGACTTCCCGCGTCTCATGTGAGAGGGGGTGTTGAAGTGTATATGTGGATTGCCTAGCCCTTTCCATTAGTTCTGACTTTTGGTTGCGTTGGCTAGTACATGAAGCTCAACAGGAACAGCAGTCAAGGAGGCGGAGCCGCCATAGGGTTTCTGAAACCCTTGGGCAAGAGTGGAGGTGGGTGACGTGGCAGCCGTCAGGGTGTGCACGCCTCCCCATGCCCTTCTTTTATAAGGGGCGACCCTCTCTAGGGTTTGGGGCACCCTCCCTAATGGTCTAGGCCCAATCAACTCACTTTTCTTCCTTGGGTCAAATCCGTTTTCAACTTCGGACCATTACTTGTGTGACCCTTTAGGTTCATGCACGTTTGGTTCCGACATGACATGAGTACCCCTACCCGGTCACTAGTTGGTATTGGCCCCTAGCAAGACATGCCAACTCCTAAACACACATAAAGACCGTATCGGATCACAACGTTGCATATGTTAAGCTTCATGCACTAGCCAACGCAACCAGAAGTCTGAACTGATGGAAAGGGATAGGCAATCCACATATACACTTCAACACCCCCTCTCATGCGTGACGCGAGCTTCACGTACTAGCCAACGCAACCAAAAGTTTGAACTGATGGAAAAGGTTAGGCAATCCACATATACACTTCAGCGACGTACATGCCACTCCTTTCGCCTCACGATATTGGTCAAGCTCAAGTTCAACCTCTCTTTCTTGATCATGTGATTCGGAATCCTTTACTAGGTTAACTCTTCAACCATAAGTGGCACCTCCATGCATTTTTGGATCTGATCACTCAAGGGGCCCAAGGAAGTGACCGTCGGGATAACTTTTTAACATTCGTGGTAGACCTCGAGGCATCTCCAAACCTTCACACACGTCAGGATAATCAACGGATTTGGATCCGCACCAGTGACTCCTCTTGCCTATGAGTCTCCAACCTCCAAGAGTAACAAGAACGATGTGGGAAGCTTGGAACTTGCTCAAATCACAAAAGTGATTGGTCAAGAGAGGGGGAAGCTTGGATCTTGGCTAGGGTTATCTCCTCTCTCAAATTCCTCACAAATCTCTCAAGGAAAATAAGGATTGGGGTTGGGAGAGCATGGGGAGTGTTCTTCTCAGATCTGGAATGTTTGGAATGAAGTGGTTGACCTTAGGGTTAGCTCATCAGGAAAACATGACACGTGCGGAGAAGAACTCACATCAGGGGACGACGAAGCGGTAGGGGAAGACGAGGCATTAAAAGAAGACCCATCATGAAAGGTCGATCCATCAGAATAATCTGCAACTCGTGGACGACGAATGTAGTGGAGAGGATAGTGGGGACAATACGAGAAGGAGCCTCGGCAGTGGTAATAGCTAATAAGTGTGTCAGGATTAAGTCTGTAAAGAAATAGACTCGATAGAGGAGGCTGAAGGAGAAGATGGAGGTGGATAGAAAGGATGAGACTCATCATAGGTCATATCCTGAGAAATTCGCATTCGATGACTGACAGGATCCCAACGCCAATAGCCCTTGTGCTCAACACTATATCCTAAGAAGACACAATCAAATGATGGAGCAGTCCATTTAGTTCATTCATGACGGACGAGAACAACATAGCGAACACAACTAAATGGCCGAGGCGCAGAGTAGCCGGGAGAAAGACCACATAGACTTTAGAGGAATGCCACACTAGGAGAAAGACCACGTAGACACTTTAGAGGAATGCCACACCGCAGAGCAGAAGGTTGAATTTTGATGAGATAGGTCAAAGTAGAAATCACCTAAGCCCAAAAGTGAGGTGAAAGAGAGGCGGGGATCATCAACACACAAGCTGTCTGAAGAAGGCGATGATGCTTGGGCTCAGCAACACCATTCTGAGAATGTGCACTGAGACAAGAGAAGTGAGCATGTGTACTCTGCTCAGCAAGAAATCCTCGCAGCGAACATGAGATATCTCACTAGTAGAAGCTACACGAAAGACACGAATAGGAGTAGAGGACTCCGTATGAACCATAGTGACAAGTTGCTTAAAGATAGATAAGACCTTACTGCGAGAAGACATAAAATTTGTTTGAGTGGCGAGAAAAATCATCTATAAAAATAATATAATAGCAATGACCTCCTTTTAAAATGAAGGGAGCTGGACTCCAGTCATCTGAATGAACAATGTCAAAAGGAAGACACGAACTCACTATTAGGATAAGCAACTGAATTTGGTTACCAAGCTTACAACCCTCACAATCTAAAGATACATCTCCGGAGATAAACCCTAGAAAATCATGATGATCTAAAGACGAGAGTTGCACAGATGACCAAGACGATGATGCCGTTACTGAGAATAGACGGTAGACAAGGTAACGGGATAGAGAGACTGGCAACAATGGCAGCAGAGGGACCGTGACACCACTCGAGCTCTCAAAGGGCTCGTGACTCACAACGCCGGAGCCAGCCCCTACTAGAGCCCCTGGGTGACGGTCCTGAACACAACAACCAGAGTGAGTAAGCTGGGCAGCTGAAAAGAGCTGCATGGTAAGCCAAGGAACATGACCAACAGAGGAAACATGAAAATATGAGGTGCTAAGCATGCCATGACTAGCAACGGGGAGATAAGTACCATCAGCAATAGGAACATGAATAGAAGTATATAGATCTGATCTATTGACAGGGCAGAAGAATCATAGATCATATGAATAGATGCTCCAGAATCAAGAATCTACGTGGATGTACTTGACTGTATAGAAGGTGGTCTCTTAGTTCTAGAAGAGTCAGTTGCATTATTTTTTTCGGGAAAACGCAAAGGACTTGCGTTTCATTGCATTGGAAAGATAGAGAGTTATTTACAATCCTCCTAAGAGTCAAAGTTCATGCCGGAGCAGAAGAAACTAGTGTACATCCCAGGTGGTGGGTAGGATGACCCGTAAGCCACGAGCACCAGCTCGTGCCCATTGCTCGGCCTCGTCCTTGATCCTAGAGACCAGGACTGGGACAAGAGGTTGGGCATTGTCGAATATGCATTCGTTGCGCTGCTTCCAAATCATCCACAGCGTCAGGAGGGCAATGGAGGCGAGACCCTTGCGCATCGGTGTAGGCGTGTTTTGCTTGGCGTGGAGCCACCAGTCCATGAGAGTCTCCTCCTGATTTGGCCCTGCGATTGTCATCCTTAGCCAAGCTAGGATCTCATGCCAGGTTTGCTTGGTGAAAGCGCACTCCAGGAGCAGGTGTCGCATCGTCTCTGGCGCCTGGTCACATAGCGGGCACCGGGGCTGGTGCTGGAGGCCACGACGGGCAAGGCGGTCAGCAGTCCAGCACCTATCAAGGTTGGCTAGCCAGTGGAAAAATTTGACACGTGGCGGCGCCCAGCTTTTCCAGATGAGCTTTCAGGAGAAGCAAGTCTTGGAAAGTGGCAAGGTAGCAGGAGCGTGCTGTATAGGTGCCAGAGGTAGTCCACTTCCAGACAAGCTGGTCGGGGGCATCCGAGAGTAAGAAGTGCTCAATCGCCTGCCAGACTTGCACATATTGGCCAATCTCGTTGATCCCGATAGTCCTTTGTATGTCGCTCGCCCAGCTGTTGCCCTGTATACCTTGAGCGACGGTTCGAGTCTTGCGGCGGCGCTTGGGGACGCAGTTGTACAGGGCTGGGGCCATTTGACTGATGGACTGCCCATTTATCCAGCGGTCCTCCCAGAAAAGAGCAGTCTGGCCATTTCCAATGGTCATAGTGGTGGAGGCAAAGAAGAGTGCTCTCTCCTCGGCAGAGAATTGCAGGTCCAGGCCATGCCACGCACGCTCATGATTAGTGCGGGAGTACCAGAGCCATCGTAGTCTCAGGGCGAGGCCAGCGCGCTCGAGGTCCTGGACTCCGAGTCCACCAAGCGAGCTGGGCCGGCAGATGCGTCGCCAGTTGACATGACAGTGACCCCCGTTAGCTGCGGCGCGACCGGCCCAAAGAAAGCCACGCTGGATCTTCTCAATTTGGCGCAGAGTCTTTTTTGGTGGTGCAAAGGCGAGGAGCTGGTGTACTGGAATGGCTCCCAGAACAGATTTGACAAGTGTGAGGCGCCCAGGCTTGGTCATCAGATCAGCCTTCCAGGTAGGGAGCTGTCCAGCGATCCCATCAACTAGCGGCTGCAGCTGGGCAGCGGTGGGCCGCCGTATCGTGAGGGGGATCCCGAGGTAGGTGATCGGTAGCTCAGCAATGGGGCAGCCGAGGTGTACAAGCACGTCCGTGGCCTCATCCATGTCACAGTGCAACAGCGAGGCGGAGCTCTTAGTGTAGTTCACATGCAGGCCAGAGGCATGGCCAAAGAGCTCCAGAATCTCCCGCACAGCCACGATGTCGCTCGACGTACAGTGGCAGAAGAGCACCACGTCGTCCGCGTATAGGGATACTGCTGGGATCGAGCGCCTAGGGTGCAGCTGGGCCATAATGCCGAGGTCGATCGCGCGCTTGATGAGCCTTCCCAAGGTGTCGACGGCGAGGACGAACAGCTGTGGGGACATTGGGTCCCCCTGGCGGTGTCCCTGTAGGTGCCAAATAGGCGGGCCTGGCTCACCATTCATCAGGACACGCGTGCTCGCCGAAGAGGAGAGGATAGCGATCCACTCCAAGAATCTGTTTCCGAATCCATGTTGGCGTAGTACCTCAAAAAGGAAGGGCCAGGCCAGGGAATCAAAGGCGCGTGTGAGGTCCAGTTTGAGCAGCACTCGCGGGGCACCCAGCTGGTGTAGTAGTCGAGCTGATTGTTTGACTAGGATGAAGTTGTCATGTAAACTTCTGCCGGTGATGAATGCGTTTTGGCACGGGCTGACAAGGCGATCCAGCTTAGGGCCGAGGCGCGAGGAAAGGACTTTGGCGAAGATCTTGGCCACCAGGTGTATGAGGCTGATGGGCCGGTAGTCGTGTCAGTTGTATTATGGATGTAACTTGATTGTATTGCAAGGCCCAAGGGGCATATACATATTACACAAGACTTGGGGTGCAAGGAAAGGAAACTTAGCCTAATAGGACTCTGACCTAATATTAATACTCCTTAACAAGTTGAACCTATAGAAGCCACAAACGGATTATGGTGAACTTTTACAATTTTAGCATTTCTTCATTCAAATTGTGTCATATGGTAGCATGTGGGTGCCTTATTATAACGTGGTAAATGTGTATATCATCAAGTGACTTAAGAGTAGGCATCTAAGTTATATCTTAGTCTTTGCATGTATAAAACATCAGAGTTACTATTCAGAATGCATGGTATTATTATTTTCAGGTTTCTTAAGGCAGCCTAAGTGGGGACATCTGAAAGATCTACACACAGCTATCAAACTTTGTGAACCAGCTCTCATTGCAGTGGATGGCTCACCTCAATATGTAAAGTTAGGATCAATGCAAGAGGTTTGTTGCCGATTTTCTTGCTTTTGATTTCATAAGCTATGTATATGTTGAAGTATATGGGGATTGCCCAACCTTCTTCATGAGTTCGGACTTTTGGTTTTACTGTGCATGAAACTTGATAGGGTATCAGAACCAAGAGGTCTTGGTTCAAGTCTTGGCGTTCGCAGTTTTGAATAGAAAATTGTTGTCCCTCTTTCTGTCCATGTTTAGGACTTTTTGAGACATACATGAGCAGGGCTAGTGGAGTATGTGTGGATTGCCCAACCTTCTCCATGAGTTCGGGCTTTTGGTTCTACTGGTTAGTGCATGCAAATAGTCTAAACCTTCTAATATATGGTTATAGGAACGTGTAACCTATTGTCCCTCTACTTGTCATGTGGGGCATCCCCTATAGGCGCAGGAGGCCGACATGAGTGGCAACAATGTCACCAGATTCATGCAGTAGTCGCTAAATGAAAAGATTAGTTGTATCCTCTTAGTTTTGCAGGATTTATTCCCTGTAGATTGTTTACATGTCTAGTTAGTAATATTCCACGTTTTGGATTAGGCCTCTTAAGTCCTGTAACGTTGGCTATATAATGCTTACCTCTAGTCTCCTATCAATCGAGCAATAAATCAATCTACTATCCCCCCATGTTACCTCTTCCCCTGCCTATGATGTGCGACAACCCCTCTCCTACTAGCGTCGCGCCAGAGAGGTCTAGGGGTTCGGCCTCTTACTTGCCGTAACTACCCTCTCTGCCTTTGGCCTCGTGGAAATACAATTGCATATTTCCTCACAATTATTACCAAAAAATTATTTTATAATTAGAAGCTAACAGTCTCACTTCTTAGGTAATACTCCGACTGGGAGTTTTGTTTTGTATGCGATGGTTTCTATGTACAATTTAGGTTGTGAATGTTAACATTTGAGCTAATTGCAATATCAACATGGCGTGTGGGAACACTACCCCATGAACTTGGAATATGCAATGGACTAATCCATCAACTTGGCTTTCGGGTTCACTTTGGTCCTAACTGAGGCCCGCCAGGCTAATCATGCCTACATGGCATGCCATGTCTGGCTACTCACACACATTCCATGCTTGTGAGGACTTCGAATCTTCGGACGCATCGTACTTTTTTCGATTAGGACTCCCAATTTTTGGCAATCCTTACCAGTGCCTCCATTCTGTTCTTCTTGTCAAGCTATCCACAGCTACTGAGGAGGCGGTGAACTGCGGCAATGGTGTGGAGGATTTGGATGCCAGCGACTTTAAGAGTGCCAGAGATGGAACCATGACGTCAATGACCCAGCAGCACAAACCAAATTACGACAGCATTGAGCTGTCGAAGTCCTATATGGATCGTGTGTGGAGACTTAACCAAAAAGCTCACGGAATACCCCCAAATAATCCTAAATTGATTAATGGTTAACTTTTTACCTGCAAATGGAAGCCGTAATAGGCCGTTCATCATTCCCATCTCTGGCGGTATGCCATCCATATATTGCACGACCTCCCAGCTC
>NC_057806.1:319345736-319366357 GCF_018294505.1 Triticum aestivum | reverse complement strand
AGAGAGGGTAATTCGGGCACTGGAGTCCTGAAGAAGGGAATTTTGAAGAGATGGGTTTGGCCCTTAGGGTGTCAATTAGCATCTGGGTTGCTATTGGTACGAATCATACACAGCTCAGGTGGGTATTTGGTTATTTACAGGCCTGAAAGAGGGACAGGAGTTTGTACACATGTGCAATTTGACATGCTGCACGCTGCAGTGGACAGATTAGTTTAAGTGTTCGCGTGCACCAAGTTCACGTATCTCCAATGCAATTATCTCTTAATACTTTGCTTACACTCTTGTTTAATTCAGGCACATGTATATTCCAATGGAAAAGTTCAAACAAACAGAAGCATGACAGGAAATGGACTGATTTGCTCCGCTTTTCTTGCCAATATTGATGAGCATAAATATGCATCAGTCTGGATCTTTGGTAAATCTTATAATCTGCCACCATGGTCTGTGAGCATACTACCAGACTGTGAGAATGTAGCTTTCAATACTGCTCACGTGAGTAATCTATAACTGTGCATATTATTTCTTTCCTATGTATGAGCACAATGTTTGCTTTATCTAGTAGCATCTGAATGCATGTCATATTGTATTAGAAGAAGACTGCGAAAATAGTGGAAACATTTAGAACATGTACAGGGCACCAAAATGAAGGCTAAAAGGAAAAAACAGGGGCCAAAAACTAAGAAACAGGAAACTGAAACAGGTTACATCAACTGCAGCTTAGGCAGGCTGAGCAGGCATGGCTGCCGCATCAGGTGGCCATGCAAGCAGAGGTGTCTCTAGAAGTGCGGTCGAACATAGTTTCTGTATTCAGCTGGAGGCTGTTCCTGGTTCATGACAAAACATGCATAATTAATAATTCTGTAATTATTCTCAGGATTACTGGGATCTCATGTACGCACACAAGGATAACCCCGCAATCTCACCTGTCCTCAGGACCACAAAGATACCAAATTGTTAAACATGAGAGTTTCTAGGTTCGAGCCCCAGTAATTATTTTCAGAAGTTTAGAAACTACTTGGGTGAACTTATTTTTGTCATCGAATGTCTAACCTTTGTATCAGACTTACTTTATTTGATTATTCATGCATTTCCATGTTTACAGTCATGTTAGAACATATGGATGGCTGTAATCGTTTGGATCTGAATTAGATGTTCCACATCAACATGCTGGGTAGATGTCACTGATTTTTTTTATTTTTTATTTTACATTTGTGGTTCTTCTTAACTGTTTACTTGTTATATTTCAGGTTGGTGCACAAACTTCTGTTTTTACGTTTGAATCTGGGTCCCCAAGTCATTCAAGTAGACATAAGCCTAGTCTTTTATTACCTGGGGTTGATGGGTCCTATTTCTCGAGTACTTGGTGGACTTCTAAAGAGATCATTGGTACATGGGGTGGTGAAAGCTTTGCTACGCAGGGAATATTAGAGCACTTGAATGTAACAAAGGACACATCTGACTACCTGTGGTATACTACCAGGTGAATGTTGACCTATATAAGCTGTTAGAGCATATATAATTTTGTGTGCTTACATTCTGTAGGGAACAAACTACCAGTATTCTCTTCTCTAGTTAGCCAATGACTGATTGGGCTGGGTTCTCTCCTTGGAGGCTGATTGAATTGAGAAATACCTTAATACATTTTTCTGGAAATTTACATGTTTGTAGATTTTCAAAGTGATATGGTTTGCTTGATCATCTGCATCAGCTATTGGGTTGCAATAGATCTGTTGTGCCTTCAGAATGCTTGATCAGTATGCAGTTTGATTGTCATGTACTTCACATTCTGATTCTGTTGATAATGCACCCTTTATATTGAGAAGATTTAATATATAAATACATTTTTGGATTTAACAGTGTAAACATTTCGGATGAGGATGTTGGATTTTGGAGTTCAAAAGGGGTTCTTCCTGCACTAAAAATAGACCGAATTCGTGATGTAGCTCGTGTATTTGTAAATGGAGAGCTTGCAGGTATTTATTTGGGACTATCAATCTACATAAAAATGATTACTTATTTGCTGACATCCAGTTTATGTGGAAAAAATGTATCCTACACTAGATCATAGTCGTTAGTTCCTTGGTGGTAATGGTCAATTATTCAATTCCTAATTGTGGTGGTAATGGACCACTATTTCAAGTAAACGTGTTTATGAATTCAAATTGAGATGTTTTTGTTGTTTAATTTTGCCAACCCCATTTAAGAACTGTGTAACATCGGTGCAGTTCAACATTAGTTAGTACTTGTTATATGCTTTAAATAGTTGAACCACCTGTTTCAAGATTTCATTCTATAAATATATAAATATATTTGTGTAGTACAACACAGATTATCGCTGGTAAAAAACTTTGGTCTTGGTTATCTACAAGCAACTTGTCCGATATATTTTTTGAAACATAGTATGACATGCTCTGGTGTTGATGATTTTGTGCCAATGCATAGATGAAAGATTCATTTGTTCATAATGGAATCTTTCAATATGAAGGTAGTCAAGTTGGTCACTGGGTATCACTGAAGCAACCGGTTCAATTTGTTCAAGGTCTTAATAAGCTGACATTGTTGTCAGAAATTGTTGGCTTGCAGGTATTTCGTAATTTTATGATGCCTTTTTTAGCTAAATAATATTATTTATAGCATTTGAGAGATCAGGCGTACATAGTTATTGCCTCAAAACATCTGTGCACTCACCTGTAATTAATAATTAGCAACTATATCACTTAGTCCAGCAATCAGGCTTATGCTTTCTTGGTTAAGTTTGTGGTGTGTCCTTCCCGACTAGGGTTCAACTCCCATTAGGAACGAATTCTGGTGTCTCATGGTCATTTCTACCTTAATGACAATTCCATGGGGCTCCTCTACCGCAGAACTCATTTTTTGTTCTCATATTATACCCATGTTTAAACTGTGGGATTGAAGGTATAATGGGTGAAAGAAATTCAGTTACATTGAAGTGAGCTACTTGTATGCTGTGCATGCATGTGATGCTATCATCTTCATTTAGCTAGCTGTATGTTTTTGTTCTGTTATATATGCACGTATGATCATCACGCACAAAACGTGACACATTATTTGATGTCTCATATTGTCTTGGGCAATCGCAAAGAATTATGGTGCTTTCTTGGAGAAGGATGGAGCTGGATTTAGAGGGCAAGTAAAACTCACTGGATTGCCAAATGGGGACATTGACCTGACTCATTCCGTTTGGACATATCAGGTAAAGCATTGGAATTTTCAGCCACACTTCTACCTTGTTCACACTTTGATGCAGGCGTGCAGACTTTGCATTGAGTATCATAGGTGCTATTTTCAGGGTCTCCCTTAGGTCCTGGAACTTTAATCATCATCTGTGTCCCGGAAGTGCAATTACTCATGCTAGGTGCTAGAATGCACTTCCGGGATCCAGATGACGATCTTTAAAGTTACAGGGCCTCGTGAGACTCCGAAAATAGTTTGACAACCTACATGACGCACATGACAAGGTACTAGATTGTTAAAGGTACTAGAATACTGTACTAGTATTCTTCTGACACACATGACAAGTAGTCCAAAACCATCTATATCGTTAGACCGAATTTACTGGTTAACTACTGAAAATATAGCCAAAAAATTACAGCTTAATTTGGTAGTGAAACTGCTACGGTTCTTCCATGTTTTGTTCTCCACCAAAGGAAATGTTGCATACAGTATCTCTCACCATGTGTTCTTTACCTAGTATTGTTCCAGGTAAGCTTCTGGAGTTGCCATGGACTTAAAATATTTTATCCTGATTTGAGCATACCATGCACATTAAGATGTATATTTGAAATGCAGGTGGGGCTGAAAGGTGAGTTTTCTATGATTTATGCTCCTGAGAAGCAGGCATGTGCTGAGTGGAGTGGCATGCAGATTGACGATATACTGTCACCCTTTACATGGTACAAGGTAAGTTGACTTTCACCTCCATAAACTTGCCATTATATACGGCTGAGGTATTGTATTAGTTCCTTTAGTGCTTTCCATCATTTCTAGCGCTAGCATGGACTTGTCTTTGATATAACTTTTACCTACCCAGGTCAAGCCAATCTTTATCTAATCCATCAAATTTATTTTCAGATTTTACTGCAAGATCATGCAATCTGCACATTGGTTGTCTCTTAACTACTGTTTTCTATATGCAGACTATGTTTGATGCCCCTAAAGGTACCGACCCTGTCGCCATCTATCTTGGGAGCATGGGGAAGGGCCAGGCTTGGGTGAATGGGCATCTAATTGGGCGCTACTGGTCACTAGTAGCGCCAGAATCTGGGTGCTCATCTTCATGCAACTACCCGGGAGCGTATAGTGAGAGCAAATGTCAATCAAACTGTGGAATGCCGACCCAAAGCTGGTATTAAGATTTTAGTATAATTCATTGCATGGTGCCGGGTTTCTCTTCTATATTTGTCTATTCTTTATGTCTATATTTATCATATCTGTAGTGTAAGCATTACATGCAGATAAGCCACAAACTGGAACTCTAAAGTGATGATACAATATTGATAGACATAGGACTAGTCAAGGAATTTCATCATATTTTTAGTTACATAAAATAAACTCCCTCCATCCCTATTTACATACCGTGCATGTATTTTGAGATTCGGCGTTGACCATCAATTTGACCAAGAAAACATGGTTTATGTATCACAAAACTTATACCATTCAATTTGTACTGAAATGTAGTTCCCTTGGACGCTTGGGCCGGTGATATGGTCAGGATACGCCTGTATGCGATCCTCCTCCGAGTGGGTACACTTACTCACCGACAAATCCCGTCCCAGCAATTCTGTACACAGCAGGGCTGCCCGAGGGTGTTCGCGTCGATGTCGAGCTTCAGTAACCATCCGACCTCCACAACGCCACCTCCTTTCCCAAGGTCCGTCACGAGAGGCATTTCCCTCCATCGACATCACCACACTAGCCTTCTGGACCCACGGGACCCTTGTGCCCCTCCACTCCTCCTGCAGTAAACACAACTCCGACGCCTTCCCCCCTAGCACCACTAGCAACTGTTTTGCGCCTCATGTAGCTCGGCACCATGGCAAGTTTGGCACCTCACCCCAGCTGAGTTGGCAGAACGTCATCGTCAGGGTCTTTGCTTCAACTGTGACGAGATTTTATCCACACAAAAGAAAACTGTGACGAAATTTGTGTTCCGGGGTTACTGGTGAGCGTGGCGCCCAAGGTCTCCTGGGAGTCAATTGAAAAGGTTGCTGCTCCACAAGCTGGTTATTTTATCTACTACATAATGGGGCGACCCTCTCAACAGAGAAGAACATCATCGTTTATTTTATCTGCTTACAGTGATTAGGCTTGTGCCAGTAGTAGATCCTTCCATAGTCCCTACTGATGGAGTGTGACTAGTCAACTCTAAATTCTTATGATTGCATTCATTTGATAAGATTAATGTGTATTTTTTTATTTCAATGTGTTTTTTTGTTTGGAAAACTAGCCTTTTACTGTCACATAACCATTTTTTATATTCTCAAACCTTGTTATTTCCAACCAGGTACCACATACCACGAGAATGGCTGCAGGAGTCGGACAATCTTCTGGTATTGTTTGAAGAAACAGGGGGTGACCCTTCAAAGATATCACTGGAGGTTCATTATACCAAAACAATCTGCTCAAGGATATCAGAAAGTTATTATCCTCCCCTTTCTGCTTGGTCACGCCTTACCAGTGGTCGTGTCTTGGTTGATACTATAGCACCAGAACTGCGCTTACGGTGTGATGATGGGCATTTGATCACTAAGATTACATTTGCGAGCTACGGAACTCCATCAGGTGGTTGCCAGAATTTCTCCGAAGGAAAGTGCCATGCTTTGAGTACTCTTGCCTTGGTATCAGAGGTAAGCTGACAAGTCACGACTGCTAAACCTAGTAAATTTCTTCTGATACTAAATGGACGAATGCGAGAGCACCTTTTTAATTTCACACGCTCATGTGCATCAATCATAAAAAGTGTTAGCAAAATTCTAATGGACGGATGCGAAAGCACCTTTTTAGTTTCCCACGCTCATGTGCATCAATCAGTGTTTGCAAAATTCTTAATAAAGAAGAAAAATGAAAGATTTGGAGGGGTTAATTTACCGTGGTTTCTGAACAACGCAAGGCTAAACTTGATCCCGAAAATGAGAGAAGAGACTCCGAGCAAGTCGGTGATTACACTATATGTTTATTTATTCAGTCTGTTAGATAAGGAACAGATGCATGAACTCTGTTCACTAACTTGATGCAAATCTGAATATCTACCAGATGTCATAACACTTATTATTTTCCTCGTTTCCAGGCGTGCGTGGGCAACAACGAATGCGCAATCAGTGTTTCGAATGATGTGTTTGGTGATCCATGCCGAGGAGTCCTCAAGGATTTGGCAGTTGAGGCTGAGTGCTCGCTGTCATCGGCCACCAAAGAACCTCGAGACGAGATGTGATGCGGGATGCTGGTGACAAACTGGTGTAAGGGAGTGTTTCGCTTGACCCATGGTTGTGCTTGGTGTTGGTGTAAAGATAATCCTACAACTGAAGAAATAAGGACAGGGAAAAGTCCGCATACGTACCCCATTGTACATTGTTTGTTACTGGAGATTGGATTTGATTAATGCTGAACAACACATCGGAAATGATCTCTGTGGGCCGACGCTGCAGTCCTAAACGTGGTGCGAACATTGTAGATTTGATTTCATTAATGAAATCGACAGCCATGACTCTGATCACAAAAACAATAAAATCGATCAGCCATGCAAGAGACTGAAGAAGCTGAAGGATAAAATTCTAGAACTGTATTATATGTTGGGTGAATGAGCTTGAATTGATATATTACTCCCTCCAATTCATATTAATTGATGTTGTCTTAGTGTATTTTTATACTAAAGCAGCATGAATTAATACGGGATCGGAAGGAGTAACTTAAAAAAAAACAGAAACGCTACGTTCCACCCGACTGATAATAGCGCGGGCGTCCACCCCCTGCACCACCTCCACCACCGTTTGATCAGACGATACTTAGCAACCCACACCATAGGCTAACTTCTGCAATACGGCCCTTGTTGCAATTGTTGCAATACAGGTATATCAGACATAATACAGGTCTCAAACACTAAACAATGTCAACACAACGTTTCCCACGATGCCTCATCGCCCGATTCCATCCGGCCGATCGCTGGGAGTGCCGTCGTCGGCGAGGCCTGCGTCCATCGTTGCACCCTGTTCCCTGCCCCCTCCACCTCTCTTCTTCTCGTGTTCGCAACCAACCATGAACTCCGGCCACCACCACCGTCCTTCGGCCGCTCGCCTCCACTACTACCGTCGGCCGTGCGGTGCGCCTGAGCTTGGCACGGCTGCAGCCGACCTCCTCCATGACGTTTTCGACCATCACCGGTCGCCTCCCTGTTGCAATTGCGACGACCGGGTTGCAAGGGGCGACGGCGAACGATGGCGGCGTTTCTGCAACATCATTTCCATTGCAAATTTTTTTGGCAAGATCATTTGTGCTGCAAAATTTCCTTCCGCAAGGACACCCATGTTGCAAAAATGTGAAGCCGAAAAAAATCTGCAACATCATCTATATTTCAAATGGTTTCTGCAACATGAGCTCTACTGCAAAGAGCTCTGCAATACTACATTTGTTACAATGCTGAAGACGATGATAGCGTCAGATCTAACGGCTACCGAGGCGGCAGATTTTTTGAAAAGATCTGTCGGCTGAAGCAGGCCCAAAGAAAAAAAAGGTGATCGGGCATTGCAGGTCTTCTTCATGCTTGAATTGGCTGCGCCTTTCATTAACTGTGAAAACGAAGGAAGCAACGTCGATCGTCCAGACTGCTCAGTCCCAAGTCAAGCCACCGGACCTGACTAATCAAACACTGGAGCCATCAAAATATCTCCGCCACAAGAAAACACTACAAATTCAGCAAACTGGCCAAACGGATCATTAGATTAGAAAGCCATCATCGCCATGGATGATCATCAAGAGGAAGCGCCGGAGAAGGTGAAGCTTTTCGGCATGTGGGCGAGCCCCTACGTCCTCAAGGTAAAATGGGCTCTCAGCATCAAGGGCGTGGAGTACGAGTACGTGGAGGAGGACCTGAGGAACAAGAGCGACGACCTCCTGGAGCACAACCCCGTGCACAAGAAGGTCCCCGTGCTGCTCTACCGCGGCAAACCGGTGGCGGAGTCCGACGTCATCGTCGAGTTCGTCGACGAGGCGTGGAGCTACCGCGGCGGCCGCATCCTCCCCGACGACCCCCACGAGCGCGCCATGGCCCGCTTCTGGGTGAGGTTCGTGCACGACAAGGTCAGCGCAGCGGTTCTCTTTCCTCTGTTCCCAAGTTCGATCCAACTCGGTTAGTTCGTCACAGATGATACGATCTGACTGAGCAATATATTACCACATGCAGCTCTCGCCGCCGATCTGGAAGTGGTTCACGGCGGCGCCAGGCGAGGGCCAGAAGGCCGCGCTGGGGGCCGCCGTGGAGCAGCTGCAGGTCCTGGAGGACTTGCTCGCCCTCGGCGGCAAGGATTTCTTCGCCGGGGAGAGCGTCGGGCTCGTCGACCTGTCGCTCGGCGCGTTGGCGTACGTGATCCCGATGTACGAGGAGATCATCGGCGTGAGGATGGTCACCGAGGAGAGGTTCCCGTCTCTGTCGGCGTGGATGGGGCGGTTCTTGGACTCGCCGCCGGTGAAGGATCACCCGCCGCCAGTGGAGAGGCTGAAACCCAGGTACCGAGCCATGCGCGAAGCCTTTCTGAACATGGGCTAGCTCAAAGGCACTGTCTGCGTCTTCAGTTATGATTAAAGTATAAGAATGCTTGTACTAGCATGATATATACAGTCCTAGCCCGCAAAAAAAAACGATATATATATGGTCCAGTGCATCTTTGTGTTTACATGGCTTGTACTATGATCATTATTGATATAAATGAGACACGTATTCACCACACAAGAAAATGACTCTTGTTTCCGATGAAATTTCAGAAATTCTAATCACCACGGCAGGTACCGAATATACGCATTTCAGGCACAATATTATGGAGACATAAATTTAAGTCAGATTTCAACAGAAACCAAATTTTTGACGCGGCTACTCTGCAACTACATGTATATTGTCATCATTGGAAAAAGAAATAGCCCTGTGACATTTTTTCTCTAAAAAATACTCGTGTAAGAACATCTACAACTGAAATGTCCTAATTTGGGCCCTATAGCGTCCAGTTACCTCTCATTTGGCAACGTCCACAGCCGTCCCCCTTATATCCGAACCTCTAAATCCATGCAACCCCATGCGGCGTGATCAAAATAGCACATAGATAATTCAATATGGCATAGATCAGATTGGACATAGCAGAGTTCAATTTATAGCCGGACATAGCGTGCGAAGTTCACAAAAGATCGGACATAGCATAGCATATTCACAAAAGTTTATCATACGATACATAAATTAGAGCTAGGGGGTGCCGGATTTCACACTTTCCTCGCTGGTCCCTTCCCCTTGCGGTCTTTGGAGCAGCGGTAGTAGTCTTCGACGTACACATCGGTGGACGGAGAGGAATCGTCATCATCGTCAGTGGTTGTGCCGTTGTCGGATGAGGGAGAGGAACGGATCCCGGCTTGACATCGGGCCGTGAGGCGCGAGGTGGGCGGCTTTCTCCGCGGCAGCTGCCTTCTCCTTGGCAATCAGACCACCTTCGCATTTTGTCGTCGACGACGGGGGGCATCTGTCTCCGCCGACATGAAGGAGTGGAGGATGACGTAGTGGAGAAGATCGTCGTTAGAGTCAGTGGGCGGGAGTGGCTCGGGCGTGACACAACCCATAACCGAACCGGTTGGATATGGCTTGTGCCGCCCTCTACCTCGTGCGGCGAGCGGCCCGCACCTTCGACGCGGGGAGCCGCGGTGGGCATAGGGTTGGCGGTGCAACACGAGCACCCAGTGTTGTCCATTAGGAGCAGGGGTTGGAGGTGCGAGCATCATGGAGCTTGAGTTTTTGCCCCTGTCCATCTGCAGCCGATGGAAGGCGAGCTACTTGTCGTCCGAGGCGGAGCTAGATCCCTCCTTAAGGAGCACCTCCCATTCAACAGGGTCGGACTTGTTGTCGAATCCGCTGCCAGAGTTGGCCATGGTAGGAGGAGACGGGACGGGAAGAACACGGCAGGGAAGCAGAGTGGGGCGGTCAAGTGTGTGGAGTATGGACTAGAGTTTGGTTCGGGTGGGGTATATGTGGGATCGGACTGCGCCAGATTGGGCCAGTCCGACGTGGCGGCCACGTTCAGGCACGTCCTGACCGCCTTACATATGGGTTTAGATTTTTTTTTTTAGAACACATATGGGTTAGGTTTGAGGGTGCGAACATCCTAAACATTGGGACGGCTATTAAAGGTCCGATTGAATGGTAAATTTGTGTCCGAACACTGACGGGGCTTCTCTACTTGAACAATAAAGGAACAGTTTGAGGGACGAAAACTCGTAGGGGCACAGAGGTATGGGGCTACGTACCTACCAAACCCTGCCCGGCTGCTTGATTGCCTCGCGATTTATAAAGTAGTTGGATCCCGCATAAGGACATATTAAATACACGGTAAATTTTAAATTTCAGTCATTCGAACTTACCAACTAAAACTTGTGATTTTCTCGTTGGCTCGTACCTAATTTTATACTCCCTCCATTCCAAAATATAGTGCGCCCGTGCTTCCCGAGGTCGAACTTTGACCACAAATTTAACGAACAAGACCGATTGCAGCGGGAGAAAAAATTACATAATTAAAAACTTCTTTCGAATACGAATTCACTGATATAATTTTTGCTCCCGCCGCAATCGGTCTTGGTAATTAAATTTACGGTCAAAGTTGAAGCACGGGGATAGAGGAAGCACTACATTATGGAATGGAGGGAGTAATAAAATTTTAAGACACTTTTTGGTCGGTCGCAGGCACAAAAAAATCGTAATTTTACTGGTTGCTCATATTAAGTTTGAAGAGTTGAAACTTAATATTTATTATTTATTTTTCAAAAAAATTTATTATTTAAAAACCCGAGTTACGAGAAACACGGCATAAAACCAGAAATTAATTTAAACTTTTTATTCAAAAGATATAAAAAATAAAAATTGAAAGTCACAAAATAAAAGCACGGGCGGGACTTGCGTGCCCCGAATCCTCTCCCATTTGAGGTCTCCTTTGGTTTGGAGGAATTTCATAGGAATTCTAGAGGATAGGATTCTTATAGGATTTTTTTCTTAGCCTTTTGGTTCATAGGAATGGATTCCTATTCCTACATAGAATTAGTTCCTATCCTCCACATTTTATAGAAAAATAAAAATGAGCCTAGACTTAATGAAAACAAATGATGTCAACCAAATGACATCTTCTTTTCTATTCCTATTCATAGAATTTAAGATATATGTCATCTCATTTCCTACAAAATTCCTATTTCTAGGATAATACTATCTTATGAACCAAAAAGGCCTGAGTGATTTAGTTGTAGATGAGATGTTCCGTATGGCGAGGATCACTGGAAGTGGATTCCCTGTTGATTGAACAGGCGAGGTGAGGTGATGATTTGCTTCCTTGACCAGATGTTGACCATGCAAGAGCCAAGAAGCACTGTCGCCATGTTCAGCCTGGGGCTGAGGACCCACCCTGTTTTCTTACTCCAACTTCAAGGAGTGGTAACATACTCCCATGATTATAAAATAATTTGCATGCGCACAATGATATTTAATAATGGTGGAAACAGACGCAGCCAGTGTCTCCGAGTTACGAGACATGCCCCGGATATCTGCTTTCCACTCGTTGCCGCCAGTAACCGAGACTAGCCCAGGATGGAAAACTGTTGTGACTTGGCTCAACTTCAACTTATCAAGGCCTGCTCTTTCGAGTTTCAAAAAAAAAGGCCTGCTCTTTCGTGGGTTCTCTTCAGATTTTGATTCAAACTAAGAGAAACTCCAACGGGGGACTTAAACGGACGCACGCTTTGTCAGTTTTTTGTCCGTTTGGATCGATCAGGCGAATGTGCGCATCCGTATTTTAAAATGAGTCGACTTGACCGTCTAACGGAGAGGCCGACACAAATGTGCCGTCGTGGAAAAAAATAAGTTGCACGAAATAAACATAAATAAACATAAAGTGGCCGATCAAACGCCGGCAAAGTCCACCTAAATCTAATAAACATTAAAAAAAAGTCTGCGCCCGCCCGACACGCTGCCCTAGACGTCGTCGGCCTTGCTCTTGCCCTTGCCGTTGACGCCGCCGTCGTCGATGAGGTCGATGAAGACCGGAGCAGGGCCAGCCCATCCGAATGCCACCTGGTACGCTTCCTCCGGCGTCTGCTGGGGCGGCGGCATTGCGGCAAGCCCCGCGCGCGCGCTCCTCCTCCTCCTCCTCGAGCCGGAGCGCCTCCGCGTCGCATTGGAGCATGGCGTCGTAGCGCATCTGCTCCTCGCCGTCGGCCTGCTCCTGGCGGAGCCAGTGCTCCTTCCATCGCTCGAGGTGGGCCGCCTCCTCCTCCGGCGTCGCGACGAAGTGGACGGGAGGCGCGCTCACCCACTTGCAGTACTGACCCGTCCACGAGTAGGCCTCCTCCGGCCAAGTGGGTGGAGGCGGGCAGCGCTTACGCGTCGGCTCCGGCTCCGGCTCCGGCTTGGGCTGGACGGGCGGCGACGGTGGCGGTGGCGGCACGAAGAGCGGGGTGTGGACAGAGTCCACCGCTGCCGACAGGGCAAGGGCTTGCTCCAGCTCATCCCAGTGCGCGTCCTCCTCGAGGCGGCTAGCCTCCAGCGCGTGCTGCAGGGCCTCCTCGAGGGCGTCATGGTACTCCGCCTCCGCCTCCATGTCCTCTGGCTCTACCTGCGGGGGCTGCGGTGGGAACGGCGGCGGGACGGCGTCGACACCCGAGCACCGTTGCTCCTCGTGTTCGAGGGCGAACCACGCCTCCCAGTTGGGGGAGTCGGCGACGTACTCTGGCGGCCGACGCTGCTCTGGCGTGAGCTGCGCGCGGCGCCTGCGCACCTCGTCGTCGTGCGCCCGTTGTGTACGAGGAACTGCCAGCACCGGGATCCGCTGTGGATCCAGATGCCAATGGTGCGGCAGCGTGACATCGGGTATGACAATGGCTGCTTGTACTCCCAGTGCCACCGCGCTTGGTGCACCGGGATGTGCAGGCGCCGGCGACCAGGGCGAAAACGCGTCGCCGTCGGAGGAGGAGAAGGGGGAAGGGGAGCACGGGAGGACGAGGCGCCGGGGGTGCCTTTGCCCTTGCCATTGCTGCTGTCGAAGAGGCCCATGGGTAGGGTTTGCGGTCGCCGGCGAGGAAGCAAAGAGAGTGGTGGGGGGAGGGCAGATGTGGACGAGAAAAGTGGATGAGGCTGACCCCGCCGTACGCGTGGTTAAGAAAGGACGCTTCCACTGGCTGACGCGTGGGCCCGCTGTCGATGGTCGTCATAATTTAGACGACCGGTGGCGATTGGGTGGCCGCCAAGTGGGGACGCGGCGGACGGCGAGGAGACGCGCGGCGCGTCCGCGCCGACGCATTCCAGACGTAATTTTGGGCCGGAAATGGGTCGGCGCGGACGCGAGGCGAACACGATTTGAGTTTGGGTCGGCACGTTGAACCGCCACTTTTGTCCGCGCCGACCCAAACGAACGCAGACGGACGAAATGGGTCACCCGTTAAAGTTGCTCTAAGAGCATCTCCAATAAATAATAGATAATGTAAATTTGAAGATGTAAAAATTTACATCTCTAAAAAAGGCAACTCTCACCAATAATATATATTAAAGATATAAAAAGGTAACTAATAGATGATGTAAAAGTGAAGATGTAAAACCGGCAGCCGGTCGCCCGGCCCACGGCAGCTGCTCAACAGTAGCACAACAACAAGAACATATGTTTCGAACAGAACTTAAAATATAAATTTCAGAAAATTTTGGACATAAACAACAGCTTATCAAATCGACGACGACCAAAACAATAACTAATTGGTGGTAACCCACAAAACTATCAATGAATATCAATAAAAAATATGTACATCATGAACTTCTGTGTGACATTCGGATATTTAAGCTACAATAACCCTCTGCTAATGATGCCACGTCACCTCGATTACTGTTGCTAATCTCACGTTAGTTTAAAACTGATTTAAATTCAAATTCAAAATCAAGCAAACATTTTTTTTCAAATATTAAAACTAAAATGTTCGGAGTGAACCAAATATTACATAGGTAATTAGGATGGAGAGACCACATTATTATAAAATAATTAAATGCTCTTGAATAAATAAAACAGCAGCAAAAACATTTAGTTAAATACCTTTTATACTTTATAAAATTTTAAACTAATTTATTTTGGGGTTTAAACTTTTGTGGCCATGGTGTAATTCATAAAACTAATTTAGGTACTAATAATATATTTTACAAAACTAAAATAAATTGATGAATGTAATAAAATAGAAAAGAAATAAAAAAACAAATAAAAAGGCAAAGGTCACCCCCTTTTCCCACAGAGCCCGGCGCTGCCTCTTGGCCCAGTCGGCTCCGTCAGACCAGGCCGGCCCAAACGGCCACCACTCACTCCCCTTATCCCCAACCCGACCGACACCCACAACCCCCCACTCCACCTCGCTCTCTCCCCCCTCTACCTCGAATCTGGATCGAGATCGGGGCGCCCATCGCTCGGTGTCGAAGCCTCTCGCCGGCACCCCTCGTCTTCGACCCCGTCGCCCTTCGCTCGGGCCGACCGCGTCGCCCACCGCCCACCGCCTCTGACGCCGCTAGACCCCGCCGTTGTCGGACCCACCTCGCGGAGCGGCGCCGCCCTCCTCCTCCTCATCTCCTCCTCGCCGGGCTCCATCGTCGTCGTCGTCTTCGTCAAACGCGGCCGTCCCCGTCCTCCTCCCCGAGAACCGCTGCCACTGTCCTACGGCCCCGCGGTGAGGCCCCAACCTCTCCTTCTCCCTTGTTCCCGCGACGACCGCGCCCGCGCCATGGTCATCTGCACCGCGCCATCGCTGCCCGCACCTCCCCTGCTCCTGCCGCACCTGCTGCTGCTGCACGCGCCGCCCGTCTCGTAGTTGCCTCGCCTATGCCATGCCTCCCTGTGCCGCTGCCAACCCCGGGCCACCGTGCCCGCGGCCAACTCCGGCACCCCGCTACGCCCGGCGCTCGCGCCCATGGCCTCGTACGCTCACCGCGCACCGCCACAGCCCCGCCTCTGCGCCCGTCGCTGCGTCGTCCCGCAGCTTCCTCGTCTGGCCGCGCCTTGCCCACTGCTGCAGCTGCTCTACTTCTGCTGCCCAGTCGCCGCGCGCCCGCTTCGCCTCCTGCTGCTTGCTACTGCTTCTGCCGCGCCCCACCTCTGCTTCTCACCGCGCTGGTCGCGCCGCTGCTTGGACCCGCTGCCCCGCGCACCCTTGCACGTGCCCCGGCACACGAGCCTGCGCCCCTGTATCCTCGAGCATCGCCGCCCCTGTACCCTCGTCGCCGCTCACCATGCCCGCGTCGCTCGCCCGCGACCCCTCTATTGCTGCTCTGCACAGCCCCCCTGGCTGCGTCCACGCCCCTCTGCTTCGCCCGCCACGGATCCGTTCGCCCCGTCGGTGCCTTCGCCCGCCCCGCGCGCCGTACCACCCTCGTCGGAGCACCCCTGCCGCCCTGCAGCGGCCGGTCGGGTGCGCCTCTGTTCGGGTTATGCCCGACGCCCGCGCCCGCTATGGCTCCCCCATAAACACTGACTAGGGGGCCCCGCCCCTGGAACATATTTTTTTAAAAACAAATAAATAAAATAATAATAATTAATTGAAGGAATAATTAACTTAATTAATTTTGATTAATTAAGTTAAACAACTAATTAAACTAATTACACCTTACTTACCAAATTAACATGATTAGTTAATTAATTAATTAGTGAATGACAATGGGGCCCACCCCCCTAAATAATCCTGATTAGGTTAATTTATGTGTTTAATTCAAATGGGTCACTCACGGGTGGGACCCACCTGTCAGGTTGACCAGGTCAACTACTGACGTCAGCAAACACTATTCTGGATAATGTTGAATTAAAATAATTAAATAAATCCTAAAAATGATTTAATTCTTTTAAAATCGATATAAAATAAACCGTAACTCGGATGAAAAAACTTTGTACATGAAAGTTGCTCAGAACGACGAGACAAATCCGGATACGTAGCCCGTTCGTCTGCCACGCATCCCTAGCATAGCGAACACACAACTTTCCCCCTCCGGTTCGTCTGTCCGAAAACGCGAAACACCGGGGATATTTTCCCGGATGTTTTCCCCTTTCACCGGTACCACCTCTTACCGCGTTAGGGCACCCCTAGCACCGCTACTTGTCATGTCATGCATCACTATGCATCTGTTTGCTTAATATTTATTGTTTCTTCCCCCCTCTTCTCTCGCTAGACACCGAGACCGACGCCGCTACTACCCAGTACGATTACGGTGATGACGACCCTCTCTCTTGCTAGAGCAACCAGGAAAGCGCCCCCCTTGATCACCAGATATCGCCTACTCTTCTCTCTACTGCTTGCATTAGAGTAGTGTAGCATGTTACTGCTTTCCGTTAATCCTATTCTGTTGCATAGCCTGTCATTGTTGCTACAACTGTTGATACCTTACCTGCAATCCTAAATACTTAGTATAGGATGCTAGATTATCATCAGTTGCCCTACATTCTTCTCAGTCTGCCATACTATACTATCGGGCCGTGATCACGTCGGGTGTTGATCACGGGTAAATACCTACATATATACATACTATTCAGGTGGTGAATAAAGTCGGGCCGGCTCGTTGAGTACCCGCAGGTGATTCTGATGTGGGGGCTGAAGGGGCAGGTGGCTCCATCCAGGTAGTGGTGGACTTGAGTTCCCGACGGCCCCCGATTGTTACTTTGAGGCGGAGCGACAGGGCAGGTTGAGACCACCTAGGAAAGAGGTGGGCCTGGCCCTGGTCGGCGTTCGCGTTGACTTCAAGATAACACGCTTAACGAGATCTTGGTATTTGATCTGAGTCTGGCTACTGGCCTATACGCACTAACCAACTACGCGGGAACAGTTATGGGCACTCGACGTCATGGTATCAGCCGAAGCCTTCGTGACGTCAACGACTGAGCGGCGCGCGCCGGGTTGGACCGCGTAACGCAATTCCTTTGTAATGGAGGTTGCTAGGTCTGCTCATGTAACACCCTCGATGCGACTATATCTCCCATGTGTTGAGGCACGACTTAGAGGCATAATCGCATTGAAGGCATATGTCGCAAGTTAGGCAATCTTCATAAACATCCCATGTAATATAATTAATAAAAGGGGAGATAACATAGTTGGCTTACACTCGCCACGTCAATCAAGGTACATAAATAACATTACATCATTCAAACACTCATGGCCCGACTACGGCGCCAAAATAAAAGACAACCCAACAAGCGACACGGTCCCGATCACCCCCAACTGGGCACCACTACTGATCATCAGGAAAAGAAACATAGTATCGTTGCGAGTCCTCATCGAACTCCCACTTGAGCTCAAGCGCGTCCCCTGGAGCGGAATCATCAGGCCCTGCATCTAGTGTAATAGTAATCTGTGAGCCACAGGGACTCAGCAATCTCGCACCCTCGCGATCAAGACTATTTAAGCTTATAGGTAAGGCAAGGTAAAAATATAAGTGGAGCTACAACAAGCGACTAGCATATATGGTGGCTATCCTGTTCGCAAAAGAGAGCGAGAAGAGGAGGCAAAGCACGGGCGAGAAACTAGAGAACAACTTGCGCAAGCATTACTCCAACACCGTGTTCACTTCTCGGACTCCGCCGAGAAGTGACCATCACGGTAACTCACACGGTTGATTCATTTTAATTAAGTTAAGGTTCAAGTTATCTACAACCGGACATTAACAAATTCCCATCTGCCCATAACCGTGGGCACGACTTTCGAAAGTTTAAATCCCTGCAGGGGAGTCCCAACTTAGCCCATGACAAGCTCTCACGGTCAACGAAGGAATAGACCTCCTCCCGAGACGTTCCGATCAGACTCGGTACCTCGGTTCTTCAAGACACTTCGACAGGTTAAAACTAATCCAGCAACACCGCCCGAATGTGCCGACAAATCCCGATATGAGCTGCACATATCTCGTTCTCAGGGCACAATCGGATAAGCAATCCGTACAACTAAAACCAGCCCTCGAGTTTCCCCGAGGTGGCGCTGCAAGGGGCTCTAGGTTGGACCAACACTCAGAGGAGCACTGGCCCGGGGGGGGGGGGGTTTAAAAAAAAGATGACCCTCGGGCTCCGGAAACCCAAGGGAAAAAGAGGCTAGGTGGCAAATGGTAAAACCAAGGTTGGGCATTGCTGGAAAAGCTTTAATCAAGGCGAACTATCAAGGGGTTCCCATTATAACCCAACCGCGTAAGGAACGCAAAATCCGGGAACATAACACCGATATGACGGAAACTAGGGCGGCAAGAGTGGAACAAAACACTAGGCGAGAGGCCGAGCCTTCCACCCTTTACCAAATATATAGATGCATTAAGATAACATGGCAAAATAATGATATCCCAACAAGTAAATAAATGTTCCAACAAGGAACGGTCTCCAATCTTCACCTGCAACTAGCAACGCTATAAGAGGGGTTGAGCAAAGCGGTAACATAGCCAATCAACGGTTTGCTAGGACATGGTGGGTTAGAGGTTTGACATGGCAATTTGGGAGGCTTGAAAGCAAAAGGTAGGCATCGTAGCATTGGCAAAGCAAAAGAGCGAGCAATCTAGCATAGCAAAGATAGTAGTGATTTCGAGGGTATGATCATCTTGCCTGCAAAGTTGTCAGAGTTGACTGGATCCTCGAAAGCAAACTCAACGGGCTCCTCGTTAGCGAACTCGTCTCCCGGCTCTACCCAAACAAGACAAACAAGCAACAAGGGCACAATCAACCACGTGCAAAGCTCAAACGATATGATGCAAAGATGATATGCTATGCGGGATGCGATGCGGGATGCATATGCAAGATTTGACAAGGAATGCATGAACCTGGCCTCAACTTGGAAATCCAATTGTGCCACTTAAAAGATGAGATGAAATCGCTTGAAAACGATATAAAGAACGCCGGAATCGGAGTTATGGTTTGGAAATGGCAAGCGATTCAAATATGACCACGTTCTGCGATTTACAGCAAGTAGCCATCTAAATGCAATGAGATGAATATGCTACAACACTCAAACATGACATAAAAAGACATGTCTGGGATGCATTCAAGATGCTTAAGAAAAGTCTAGCACTAAGCTACGGCCAATTCATCCATTAACAGGTTCAAACAAGCATGGCAAAAATGCATATGGTAAACAGATCTCAGACTTAATGAAATTAACACTTGTCTGGAATTTCAGATCAGATAGCACTCTTCGGAGCAACAAAACTATATGCTACAGGACCTGAACATGGCAAAGTAAAACATGGCATGGAGCTACTCAAAAAGCTTAACAAAAGTCCCTTAGTGACCTTGAGCCAAAAGGGATCAGAAAACACATTTGCAAGCATGTGAACATAGCAAAAGCATAATCAGTTTTCAGACTTAGTGAAAACTGGGGCATGCTGAAACAGATCTCAAGTAGGCATGTTTACGAGCTCGATGCACTCACTACGGAGCAAGTCATGATAACCTAAGCATACATCCATCAAGAATACACAAAATGCAAGCTAGACATGGCAAGAACAATGACATAGCATGCACGGATCAACTACAACATCATCGGCAAAATCTCTAACTAATAGACAATCTACCCAAATTCACGAAGTAGCAAAAGTAGAGCTCGATTGACTCAAGCTAGGGTGCTCCATAATTGCAAACAAAGACATGGATGGATAGAGCACTACAAGATTAACAAAACATACTTACTGATCATCCTCAAAAGAGGCACGGATCACTAGGAAACAACATGAACATATGGCCATATGAGATAAACAGCTCAAGGACTTAGTGGAAATGCTAAGTGCCTGAAATCAGCATTACCAAGTGCCTCACTTTGCAAGCTTGTACTAGTCACCACACATATCACAAAAATACATGGGTTGCACCTCTGGAAAGATGGAAAAACCCTTAACAAAACATATGTAGAGCTCAGGGGCATATCATGCACACAATAATCATGGCAAAAATGACAAATATCTAAATGGAACAGCAGATCTGACAATAATCTCAAGTAGCACTCTTCTAACAGCATTTAGGGCATCAAGATGAACTCAAATGAAAATGATGCAATGGAATGAAATGATGTACTCTCTCAGGCGAACATTTTGATATGCTATATGCCAAAAACGGAGCTACGGATACGGAGATATAGCATGATGAACATAAGCACATGAACTAGGGTTAGGAACAAAAGTCAACCGGATCCGATCCAGATCTGGATCCGGGCACTGTAGCAGCTCGCGAAGCCCAAGGTTCATTGGCCAGAGATCGAGGTCGCGGCGGTTGCCGGCGCTTGCGGATGAGGAGGGTTCACCGGAGATGGCCGGGGATGACGCCGGAGTGGCTTGGAGGTGCGGCGTCGAGGTGGAGATGGCAGCGGCCGGCCGGCGTCGAGCGCCGGCGAGGAGAGTGCGGCGC
>NC_057806.1:319339009-319345109 GCF_018294505.1 Triticum aestivum | reverse complement strand
GGGCGCGGGCGGCGGTGGCTTCGGGCTCTCGGGGCCCGACGTGGGCCTAGCGGGCCGACGGCGCTGAGGCGGCGATGTGGGGCGCCGCGGGCTGACGTGGCGGCGTCCCGTTGGTCGGCGGTGGCGGGCGGACGCGTCCGGTTGCGGCCGGACGTGTCCGATGGCGGCGGAGTAGATTTTTAGGGTTAGGGAAAGAGGAGATCCGTGAATTTTGGGAGGGGTCTTTAAATAGAGGTAGAGGGAGCTAGGAGAGTCCAAATGAGGTGCGGTTTGCGGCCACGCGATCGTTATCGAACGCTCTAGATGATGGGGAGGGTTTAGGTGGGTTTTGGGCCAAAATTGGAGGGGTGTTGGGCTGCAACACACACGAGGCCTTTTCGGTCCCTCAGTTAACCGTTGGAGTATCAAACGAAGTTCAAATAATACGAAACTTGACAGGCGGTCTACCGGTAGTAAACCAAGGCCGCTTGGCAAGTCTTGGTCCAATCCGGAAATGTTTAATCCCCACACATGAAAGAAAGGTAGAAAAGACCACCGGGGAAGAACGAAGCGACGGAATGCAAAACGGACAACGGGGAAAATGCTCGAATGCATGAGATGAACATGTATGAAAATGCAATGCACATGATGACATGATATGAGATTCATGAAAACGATAACAACACACGGAGACAAAAACCCAAACCCGAGAAAATAAAATAACTTAAGGCCGGAAATGGCAAGAGTTGGAGTACATATTGGGTAAGTTACATCCGGGGTGTTACAACACTCCACCACTATGAAAGGATCTCGTCCCGAGATCTAGGACTGAAAGAACGCCGGGTACTCAGAACGGAGGTGATCCTCGCATTCCCAGGTAGCTTCACGGTCGGAATGGTATGACCACTTGACTTTGAGGAATTTGATTGACTTGTTGCGAGTCTTGCGTTCAGTCTCTTCAAGAATAGCCACGGGGTGCTCACGATAGGAGAGATCTTCTTGGAGCTCAATGTGCTCGAAGTTGACGGTGCGGTCAGGAGTCTTGAAGCACTTTCGGAGCTGAGAGACATGGAACACATCATGAACATTTGCAAAGTTTGAAGGAAGCTCGAGCTGATAGGCGAGATCGCCTCTCTTGCTGACAATCTTGAAAGGTCCCACGTATCTGGGGGCAAACTTCCCTTTGATACCGAAGCGACGAGTACCTTTCATCGGAGAGACGCGGAGGTAAACATGATCTCCGATCTCGAAAGCCAAATCACGGTGCTTACTATCATAGTAGCTCTTCTGACGGGATTGGGCTGCTTTGAGGTTATCTCGAATGACTTTGCACATCTCCTCTGCCTCTGTGATTAAGTCATTTCCGAGAAGCTGACGTTCACCGGTTTTGGACCAGTTGAGAGGGGTACGACACTTCCTGCCATACATAATTTCAAATGGGGCCTTGCTCGAACTTGCTTGAAAACTGTTGTTGTAGGAGAATTCGACATAAGGAAGACAATCCTCCCACTTCATGCCGAAGGAGATCACACAAGCCCTGAGCATATCTTCCAGAATCTGGTTGACACGCTCGACTTGACCGCTAGTTTGAGGATGGAAAGCTGTGCTGAAGCGGATGTTGGTGCCCATGGCCTTCTGAAAAGAATCCCAAAACTTGGAGGTAAAGATGCTGCCATGGTCTGAAGAGATCACTTGTGGAATACCATGCGGAGAGACAATTCGAGAGGTATAGAGTTCCGCCAATTGAGCTGCAGTGATTGACTCTTTGATAGGCAGAAAATGAGCCACTTTGGTGAGTTTGTCGATGACAACGAATATAGCATCATTGCCACGCTTGGACTTTGGAAACCCAGTCACGAAGTCCATTTCAATGTGGTCAAACTTCCATTCTGGAATGGCAAGAGGTTGGAGGAGACCCGCTGGCCTTTGATGTTCTGCCTTCACTCTTCTGCAGACATCACATTCATTCACGAATTGAGCAATCTCGCGCTTCATTCGAGTCCACCAATAAGCCTGCTTGAGGTCCTGATACATCTTCATGCTCCCAGGGTGGATGGAGAGGAGAGAATTGTGAGCCTCGTTCATGATCACTTTACGGAGGTGACCTTTGGGTACAACAATATGATCCTCGAAGAAGAGAGTGTCCTTGTCATCAAGGCGGTAGCACTTGTACTTGGGTTGACTCTTGGCAATCCCAATCTTCACCTTTTTCACCATAGCATCAAGAAGCTGAACTTGACGAATCTGGTCTTCCAAGGTAGGAGAGACTTGAAGGTTGGCGAGGAAACCTTGAGGAACAACTTGCAGATTAAGTTTGCGGAAAGCTTCACAAAGCTCGGGTTGTTAAGGCTTGAGAATCAGACTGTTGCAATAAGCCTTCCTGCTCAATGCGTCAGCAATCACATTGGCCTTGCCTGGAGTATACTCGATACTCGTATTATACTCTTGAATCATTTCGACCCATCGAGTTTGTCGGAGGTTGAGATTAGGCAGAGTGAAGATGTACTTGAGACTCTTGTGATCAGTGAAAATGTCCACTTTTCTTCCCTATAAGAGATGTCTCCAAGTCAAAAGAGGATGCACAACTGCCGTCAACTCGAGATCATGAGTGGGGTAGTTCTTCTCATTAGGCTTCAATTGGCGAGAGGTATAAGCAACAACTTTCTTCTCTTGCATCAACACTGCGCCAAGACCTTGGAGAGAGGCATCACAAAAGACCTCGTACGGCTTGGATTCATCAGGCGGAGTCAGAACTGGAGCGGTGATCAATTTCTCTTTCAAAGTGTTGAAAGCAATGTCACACTCCGGAGACCAAACGTACTTGACGTGCTTCTGGAGAAGATTTGAGAGAGGCTTCGCGATCTTAGAAAAGTTTTCAACGAATCTTCGGCAATAGCTTGCGAGACCGAGGAAGCTACGGAGTTGCTTCACGTTCTGAGGAGGTTCCCAATTCACAATTGCAGACACCTTCTCAGGATTCACGGCAATGCCCTTGGCAGAGATGATATGACCAAGATAAAGAACCTCATCGAGCCAAAATTCGCACTTGGAGAACTTGGCGTAGAACTGGTGTTCCCTCAGCTTATCGAGCACCAAACACAAGTGCTTGGCATGATCTTCCTTGTTCTTCGAGAAAACCAGAATGTCGTCAAGATAGACCAAAACAAAGTCATTGGTGTAGGCGTTGAAGATGAAGTTCATCATGCGAGAGAACGTCGGAGGAGCGTTGATGAGGCCAAAAGACATGACAGTGTATTCGTATGAACCATAGCTTGTCCTGAAAGCCGTCTTGGGAATATCTTGCTCACGGATTCGAATCTGATGATAACCCATATGGAGATCAAGCTTGGAGAATACTTGGGAACCTTTGAGTTGTTCGAACAGCTCGTTGATGTTGGGAAGTGGATATTTGTTCTTGATAGTCTTCTTGTTCAATGGACGGTAATCCACACAAAGTCGGTCCGTTCCATCCTTCTTCTTCACAAAAAGAACACCACAACCCCACGAAGAAGAACTGGGCCGGATGAGACCCATTCTCTCTTGAATATCGAGTTGCTTCTTCAGCTCCTTCAACTCTTCAGGTCCGAGCTTGTAAGGACGCTTGCACACTGGTTCTGTGCCAGGCTCAAGATCAATAACGAATTCAACTGGCCGGTGCGGAGGCATTCCTGGAAGCTCTTCTGGAAATACGTCTTGATATTCGCAAACGACTGGAATTTGCGAGATAGCATCCAGTTCACCCTTCTCATTGAGAGAAAATAGACGGATGGTATCATCACGAGTGGCAAAGACAATTACATCCTCAGACGAATGAGTCAATTGAATCTGCCTGGCTGCACAATCAAGATGCGCCTTGTGCTTAGAAAGCCAATCCATTCCAAGAATAAGATCAATATCCGAGTCACCAAGAACATTTGGAGAGGACAAGAACTTGTAGTCACCCAAAGTGATTGTAACATCCGGAACGCATACACGAGATGTCATTTGACGGGCCGGAGAGACAATAGCCAACGGTTTCGACAACACTTGAGTAACAAAATCATGCTTAGATGCAAAAGGTCTCGACATGAAACAATGTGATGCACCAGTGTCAAAAAGAACTCTTGCAGGAATATCGTTAATAGGAAGGTTACCCATGATGACATCTGATGAGTCCTCTTCCTGAGCTGCGTTCATCAAGTTGACCTTGGCGTGCTTGGGGTTATGCTTGACCACAGCTGTACTTGCCAATCTGACAGGAGGAGGAGTAGGAAGACGCCTCCGGTTGAAGCACTTGTTGGCATAGTGACCCTTCTGTTGGCACTTGTTGCACGTGACCTCTGAAAGCGGACGGTGATACGGAGCACTTGATCTTGGAGCTTGAGACGAAGTCTTGTTCTGAAAGCCAGGGTTGGGTGGGTGGGAAGATCCACTGCCACTTTTGCTCTTCTGCTGATACGGCTGACATAACGGAGGAGGAGGAAGCCAATACTTCTGCTGCTTGGCCACTTGAGTAGAGGAAGAAGGAGTAGCATCTATGACTCGCTTCTTGGAAGAATCACACATCAGTTGAGCAGCCTCTTGCTTCAGTGCCATGTTGTAGAACTCATCGTGCCTCAAGGGCTCAAAGAGAACAAGAGCTAGCTGAATCTCTTCTCTGAGACCACCCCTGAACTGGTATATCATGCTCTTCTCATCAGGGACGTCCTGCTTCGCAAAGCAGGCGAGCTTCTGAAACAACTTGTTGTAGTCATAGACAAACAAAGAGCCTTGCTTCAGGTTGCGAAATTCCTCACGCTTGCTTTCAACCACGCTCTGAGGGATATGGTGTGCTCTGAAATCTTGACAGAATTCATCCCAAGTGATCACACGTCCACCTCTGGAATCCTTGTACTGCTGGAACCATTCTGCAGCTTGATCTTTGAGTTGGAAGGAAGCGAACTTGACAAAGTCCTCAGGCCTGACGTTACTGCACTCGAAATGCTTGCACAGATCCACAAGCCAATCGTCAGCATCGGTTGCCTCAACACAATTGCTGAAAGTCTTTGGCCTGTTAGCAAGGAACTGGTTGAGTGAAGCGAAGTGATTCTGATTGTTGCCTTGGTTCCCTTGGTTGCCTTGATTGCGCTCTTGAAGAATTTGCATGATCAACTGTGTGTTTGCATTGGTTGCGGCCATCACAGCTTGCCATGCCTCCGGAGGAGGTGGAGGTGGTGGCGGATCAGGATTCGGAGTCGTGCGCGTTGGAGGAGCCATCCTGAAGAGGTTGACATCCATTAGCACATTGACAGATAAAATGAAGCTGAATCCAACGGAATGAAAATAGCAACATAAAGTCTTCACATCCGAACAAAATGAACGAATGCATTCCTCTTGAAATGGTCACATATCCATAAATTGAGAAGCCAGTTAGAATTTAGGTAGAGAAATAAATCAACAAGGTACGGATCAAGAACGAATAATCGGCAAGAAATCCCAATCTCAAACCAATATCCGTGGAAGAAGAACTAGAGCTACTAGAATTACCACCTATGAAACTCCCGAACCTTTCCGGTTATGCAATCAGGTGTTGGGGATACAGGGGAAGCATAATATCTCACCCAAATCTAGCAAATCCTACATCCAGCTGTATCCATCCTTCAACACATAACCGAGAAAAACTTAGGAAACCATCTACCTCAACCTTCGAAAAGCATCCGTTATACACGTTATGGCGATACTCCCGAACTCCCGCCCCAGTACTGGGTGGCGTCGAGGTTATCTCACCAATGAACTGCATAAAAGAGATTTTTGATGTCGACGTACTAAACTCAGGTATTCCAGAACTGCAACGATAAAATTATGACGACACCACCTCAGAGCTCAACTCCCCGGGACACTTCCACAAAACCCCTGACAGGAGGCACCAAGACAATGTTCTCATCATAAAACCATCGGAACGATTCCAAGATACCCGCGTGATCCTAAAAAAAATTTAGTGAAAATTTGAGAAGAGAAGAGTCAAAACTCTACGTCAGGATGCCTTACCAGAGCGATGAGGAGACTGGGAAGTAAAAAGAATTCCTAAACTCTCTGATATATAATTCCTAAATGACTCAAAACATTTTTCTAGACACAACTCGGCTGCTAAAAATGATCAATC